>NW_026857139.1:0-15398 GCF_026571515.1 Ruditapes philippinarum | reverse complement strand
AAACCTGTTGCTGAGTGTAAAGAACTGAAGTGGCCACTAGACATGTAATTAATTATGTAAGATATGATAATAATTAATGCATTGTTTCTACTTTATTTTACTTTATATTTACATATTGTTATATACTTATTTCAGAGTGTTGTTGGTTTGTACCTACAGAATCTACTTGTTTGATGTGATCAGTATATAAACAGGATATAGAACTTTACAGCTGTTTGTTGATTTATGATTTTTAACAATCCCGAACTCATTTGACCCTTAGGGGCTCGGATAATTATATTTATATTGCGCCGAACTACCCCTATTACATAAGTGCAACATAAATCTATTATATTAATTAACATGCATATCTAATTGATTAAAGTAAGAATATCTCAATAAATTACATTTAATATTAAAATAATTATGGCTTATTTCCTATTATGCATAACTATACAAGCTTACACACTAAATTCATTAAAAATGGGAGTAATATTACCTGATTATAACCTTATGGTAAATGAATCAAAGTTAGTTAAGCAACATAGTATTATTATATTAAGTAATACCTACATCTAATTGACTTATATAAGAAAATCCAAAAAAATTTTTCATTGAAATTAAGAAATAATGGCTAACTTTCTATAATGCCTTATTAATAACTTTTACCACACTAAATCATTGAAAATTTGGGTAAGTTTACCTATTTATAACCTTCTGGTCAAGATAAAGCCAAATAATGTTATACTATCAAGTACAACTACATCTAATTGACTAAAATAGAAAAACCCCATTGAAGTATATTGACAATGAAGAAAGATAGGGTAAATTTTCTATGATGCCTATTTTGTTCAAGCAAATGCATTACATCTTTAAAAATGGGGGTAATTTTACCTTATTATAACCTCCTAGGAAATGAAACTAAGTTAGTAAGGCAACATATTACTATAATATTGAGTAACAATTACATCTGTTTGATTGATATGGAAAAAAATCCACCAAATTTCATTAAAAATAAAAAAAAGGTATGGCAAAATGTCCTATAATGCAGACACTGAGGTGTTTTAGATCCACTATCAGTAAGGAAGTGTTTCCCTTCCCTGTCAGGGGACCATTACTGGCATGGTATATGGAATCACAAAAAGGATACTGTAAAACTGATTTTTTCATTTCTACAGCAAAGAACTGGGTTCACCTATTAATGGGAGGAGTATGAAAAAGCGGGGCTGATGGCTTAGCCGTAGTACAAGCTTCCCGAACTGTATTCTAGGGGTCCCGGGGGCTCAAGTCCCCAGTCAGGGCTGCAATATTTAAAAGTGTGTTTTACCATTGTTTGTATAACGGCTAATGACATCAATGTCCAATTATATGCCACAGATGGCAATACCATATTTTACGGAGTGGGAAAAATTGGCACCGGTTTGTGTGATAAAGCAATTATTAATTATCACACACCAGTGTGCCGATTTTTGCGAACTTGCAAAATATGGCATTGTACTTGCCGTTGCATAATATTTTGACGTTGACGTCATTACGTTATAAAACATAGTGGTAAAGACCGATGCTAAACATGTTAGCATTAAACTATAGGCGCGTCAAAGAAAAATGACTCTGATTTCACTTTAAACGGTCTTTATTTTTAAGTATGTGTTAAATAGAATATTATATTAAATTTGTGTATGTTCATACTGAATTTATTGCACTCATTGAATAAAGTAAATATTATACTCACCAGCTAGAGGTCGCATAATATAATTTTATTCAACTTGTGCAATAAATTCAGCATTGAACTTACACGCATTCAATATCCTCTTAAGCGCACGTCAATAAATTTCAATTTTAAGTGATATGAAAAATAATTTCTGTTGCGCTGTCTTTGTAAATCCAATAACTTTACATCACAACCGGTTTCCTTATTTTCCTCATTTTTTTACTCTCGACTGCTGTTTCAGACCTAAAATAAAATTGCGTTCTTAATATTTATATATACTCATATATTGTAATGCCTTAGAAATTTTACCTTTTTTTTGTGATTTCACAGGATTTCAGAAGACTGTTTATTTCTTACTTTCACTTTCGTTTTGAGAAGATTTTACTGGCGACAAGACAAGATAAATCATGCGGTGTCCTAATGAAACATACAGGACATCAACTTAAATCTACGTATTGTGCCAGCAATTTAATCATTTCCTGATTCTGGAAGCTTTTCCCTAATGTTATCCATTTCCCTTAATGTTATCCGTGGTAGAATCCTGTGTTTTTAATCTGTTTTCGTGACTTCTGTCAAAATAGTTTATTCCTTTATTTTACACTCAAGATTATTATACAGTAGTTCGATTGTTTATGATGCAGCCTCACTTAATATATAGATATGCCTCATAAATTCCATCTGAATTTAATTGTTAGCACTGTACTGTATATTTTTTATAAAAAATTGCAATGCATTTTTAATGTAATTCAATGTCTGGCCATGTTGACTATTACCCTTAGGGATTACGTATCATGCGATGCCCAAGGGATAGTTCTTTTATTTTAATTGCGCATATAATAAAAAGGAACAACGTTATCCTAACTATTTTACTTCTCCAAATCCCTCCCCAGAAAAAAGGGCCCCTTGGGGGGGCCGTCGCGGAGGGGAAAAAAAGCACCCCCAACCCGG
The DNA here is from genome assembly GCF_026571515.1 of Ruditapes philippinarum. Taxonomy (NCBI): domain Eukaryota; kingdom Metazoa; phylum Mollusca; class Bivalvia; order Venerida; family Veneridae; genus Ruditapes; species Ruditapes philippinarum. Next base: position 12,760 of record NW_026857139.1, on the reverse strand, counting down.
GGCCCCCGGGTTTTTTAAGGTTTTTTTAAAAACACCCCCCCCCTTCAAGTACCAAGAGGGTGATTGGTTGACCTGTCGTGGGCTAAAAATCTGGAGGGTGGCGCTAACAAAGAGCCGTTTTTAAAGTCAACCGCCTGTTTGCAGCCGTCACGGAACTTGAAAGCTTTTCCGGGATTGTCTTTTTCCTCCACCGAAACGAAGAACAGGACTTAGGAAGATATTCGGCATGAAAAAGACGTCCCCGATGAGACTACTAGAGTGGACCGGCATGGACGCTGAGATCTCGGACATATGGAATTTCCGGCGCCGAGCTAAAATAAACCGAAAAAACAACAATAACTATTTTACTTTCGATATTAGCGCACGTTAGCTTAAAAAATTTCTAAAAATCATTTGTTGAGGCTGTGACAAAATTAAATTTCGGTGCTAGGTTGAGTGCATTTCAGTTCTTACATAAACTCGTTTAAAAATACATTTCTAGCTACCATATAGATCTATATGATAATCAAAAATTTATCGCTACTGCAATAAACGATCTACATGTAGCTAAAGTTGTTAAAAAACCTAAAATGATTACGATGTTTTGATAAAGGTTTAGAAACGTTTTCAATTTTGCGTGCGTTTTAGCGTGCGTATATCGTTTAGCGTATTTTCGTTTAGCGTATATCGTTTTGCGTGCGTCTGCGTATTTCGTTTCGTTTTGCGTGCGTATAACTGGCGTTCGTATAGCGTGTAACGTGCGTTCGTATAGCGTGTAACGTGCGTTTTGCGTGTAAACTGACACGTTCACCCTACTGTACAAACTCTTCAAAACTAAACGTTCCATCACCTAAAACCGTAAAATAGTATTGATTTCTATAGTAATAATGTAATTAACGACGGCAATCTCCCAGAATGGACCAGCTATTTTCAATCACAATTATATTGTATATAAGTAAGCATTATATTTTACTAAAATATTAAACGGGTATATGGGTAAATCGCTTCTATCCGTGCCAATATTAATTCAAGGACTTAATCGGAGACCTCTGAAAAAGCTTTGTTACTCATAATTAGCAAACAATATTGTCAATCTCTTGAAGTATATTTTTTTAAATGAAAATAAATACGTGTACATTTTTTACAAAGCAATATGGTTGTAGAAAAATAACCGTCATTTTATCATTCCAGTTTTTCTAGTTTGAAGGGTACTTTGACGTGATCATTGTTTTTCATAAGTTCAATAAAGAAGAGACGCATAACACATCGAGCGATAATTTTCAAGAAGTAAAAGAAGTTCAAAAGAAAGAAAAAAGAGAAGCACACTTTATACGAGAGCTTACAAGTTCCATATTGATTCTGACTGCATTTAGAATGAATGAAATAATATGTGTAATTGTGGTATCTCGTAACGAATGAAAAACGCCCCTTTGATCAACCGATAATTGTCAAATATTCTTTCACCGCCCCAACAGACCACATCTTGCATAAATCATTGGAATTCTTGTTAATTGAATGCTGAAGAAGTGTTCAAAGGATTTTGTGTGGCATTCTGAGATGCATCGGTACATTTGATAATTACACACTTTGCAAGAGTCGGTAGCACAGTAACTACCGCGATAAAAGGTGACACATATCTTTCATTTATAAATGAAAGATACAATATTATTTATAAATGAAAGATACAATATCATTTATAAATGAAAGATAAAATATCATTTATAAATGAAAGATACAATATCATTTATAAATGAAAGATATAATATGATTTATAAGGAAAGATACAGTATCATATTTATAAATGAAAGATATAATAAAATTTATAATGAAAGATACAATATCATATATACAAATGAAAGATACCATATGACTTATAAATGAAAGATACAATATCATTTATAAATGAAAGATAAATATTATTAATAAATGAAATATACAATATCATTTATAAATGAAAGATACAATATCATATATAAACGAAAGAATACGATAAAAACATACCATCAATGTCGATCTCTTTCAGCATCATATTCAACTCGTCCATGGACGGAAATTGTCCAAGGTTCCGCATGACGGTTCCAAGCTCTTCCGCGGTGATCGAACCGTCGCCATCTTTGTCGAACAATTTGAACGCTTCCCTTAGCTCTGTAATGGAGTACATCATGAAATGTAATTTTAAATAATCATAGCTACGACGTAGACGCAGATGAACAATGTTCATAATTATATGGATCGGCAATACAAAATAGAGATAAAGAAATGTCAAAGAGATAATACCAGATGTGTCAATATTTGATATTTAACGCTAAATGCCATGTAACTTCATTTTGTTCGCACTCCAGTGATGATAATATTGTTTTCCGTAAACATGGTTATATTAGATATCTTGTAACTTACTAAATGAACATCTGAATTAAAAATAGAGAAAAAGATATACTCGAATTTAAAGGTGTCTAAACCACGTGACCTTTTGTGATCTGCTTTGGGCAGGAAACCAATGCAAAAGTTGGTTGATGCAGTAGCGACGTTTTCAAAGGAAAAAATCAATTAAGTGTTTACCACATGTCTGAAAATTCAGAAATTCACGTTGTGTTACTTCTCGGAACTAATACTATTTTTTTTCTTCAAAAAATATTTATGTACAGTATGGGTTACTTACTAAAAAGTTGCAACTCATTTATGTACATAGAGGGGCATGAGATCTATAAGTCGTAAATGATTGGTTGTTAATTAATCTTGTTTTATACGTAATTTGTTAATAAATCATAGTTTATGTAAAACTTATGTAAAACTTATAAAACAATTTTAATTCATACATTTATCTTTTAAAGAAATATAAAATAGTAGTGTGTTAAATTCTAATGTTCAAAGTTTATCTGGATTATCCCCCCTTGTATTGTGTAAACATTCTAGCTTCCCCACAGGCCCTGGTCCAAGTTGCTTCTGAAGTAAGAGACCCGAGGCTCAAATCCCTCTCAATACATCATTTTCTTTTTTACTGATATAACAATTCTTCTTTTTTTCTCAAACAATAAACAGTGAAATGCAAAAGACAAAAGCATGACATTGCATGTGGTTACAAAAAAAGAAAACAAAAAAGAAAAAAAAATGAGTGACTGATATGTAATGTCAATAAAAAAAGTAAGACCAGACCAAAGTGTGTATGTATTAACACCAAAAGGCATTTTTCTTTTATAGTTATTTAATATGTTTTTAATTTAAGTCTTATCAGATGTCTCAAATACCCCACACATGGGCACTGGTTTTATTTGTTTAGACAGTTGTTCCAAGCTTACTTCTGGGAAAAGAGGAGACTTTTTGACGGGCATGCTTTTATAATAAATGTTTTGTACTTTCTAGAAAAGAAGAAAAGTGATGAAAAACTGGTTCCTATAAATTCCTTAAATGGTCTGTTATCATTATAGTTTAAATTCACTTTCAAAATCCACGTGGTATAGTCACCGTGATTTATATGGAACGTCAAAGGAGAATAAAAATAATTTCATTATTAAGTTAGACTTTTACATTTGTAGATAAATAATGCCCTGTCTGAGCTTTGATTCTTTTCTGCAAGCACAATTCATTTTTTACATCTGAAAAAGGCTTACTTTTTATTTGCACACTAATAATTTCGAGAGTTCTAAATGAATTAAACTTCGCATAAATTGAATTATAGCTCTCCAAATCAGTTGATCTTCTCTGCAAATATTTAAACAGAGACTCTTGTTATCGAGATTATGTTAATTTGGCGTACCACACTTGAGGAATTAACGGATAGAATCAATATTTCTCTTACTATTTCTAAACAAATTGAAAAAAGTAGACTAGTCATTAAATTTTCAGTTTTCAGAGTTTTCATATGCAGTGATGCTGAAAAAAATATCTGAACAACAACAAAAAAATGCTGAACAACGACAAAGCATGTCTGAACAACAGATACATTATATATCTTAATTTAAACCATTTTCAACGGTTGAAAGTGTGAAATAATTACAAATGTTTAGTACAAGACGATAATCGCAAAACATCGTCTTCTCCCGTATAGGTCAGGGTATCGCATTGTAACACGGCCAGCGATTGGCTGAAAAAAAGTGCAGGGAAAACCGTATGATTCAGTTTATACATGAGGCGATTGGATGAAAGAGGGGTATTTTTAAGTATAAAAACTAATTTAAAAAGTAACACTACAATGTTTTCTGAAGAAAATGAAATATTTCATGAGTCTCCGTGTTATAATGTAAGTCTATGGAAATATCAATGTGAGTGTCTGACCTATACGTAGACCACGAATACACCAATGCAATTCGTAACGCGTTTATAAGGCAAAATGTTCCTTCGCGGAGAAAGAAAACTTTCCATCCTTTGTCAAAGTCTGTTTTGGAAGAAAAATTTGACTTTTTAATTTAAAAAATTCACTATTATTCTTTCTTCCACTCTAGTAAAATGAATTAATCTCTTATCATCTTGGCTACAAAATTGGCACATGGGAGGGCTACCGTTTTAAACCATTGACTGAAAGTTAGTTCCAATATGTCGGAACTTAAATTCGTTTACGGACAGGCAGTAACTAATCCTGTAAAGTGTATAGATTCATTGCGTGGGGAGATTGGGGCTATATTGCAAAGCATAAAAGCCGAGATCAGATTGACGAGACGGCAGTGTTTGATGAATTGGTTCTTAGCATGAGACACAATTGGCTTGCTTTCAAAAGATTAAATACTATATATGAAAATCATACCTCGTATTTGTCCAGCTGAGTACTTGGACAGGATGTCCGAATCTTTCTGTAAAAGAAAGGAGAGAACTAGTATATTTTTTTTTTATAAATACAGGTATTTTTAAACTAGGATTTTTATAGTGGGACTTTCCTATAAAAACAAAATAGCTGACGGCGAGAGTAATTAAACTGACACTATGTGAATTGTGTGCACTTTTAAAAATACGAGCGTATAAATAAATTGACCAAAAAATCTATTAATTTTATTACAAAGCAAAAACTTTTCAAATATTTTTAAAATTATGTATGGATATGTGTAAAAGAAAATGTTTCATAAAAGCATGCATCAACGGATAAAATCGCACAAGCATGCGCCGTTGTTGCATGTTTTTGTAGTATGCTTGAGTCAGGGCGCCAAAATAGCTCAATGTAATTACGGCTTCGATAGTTTCACTGTCAAATCAAACAGCACATGCTCATGAAAAATTTAAAGAGTATTTGGTAAAGAGTTTATGTATAATGTTAGAAGGAGCTAATGGATTAAGTTTGAAAAGGAGGTAAAAATGAAAGGGTAATGCTGGTAAAGTGGTAATGTATGGAGTTTGTAAAGGGGAAAAGTATGAAGTAGGTAAAGAGGTAATGTATGAAGTTGGTAAAGAGGTAATGTATGGAATTGGTAAATAGGTTATGTATGGAGTTTGTAAAGAGGTAATGTACGGAGTTGGTAAAGAGGTAATGTATGAAGTTGGTAAAGAGGTAATGTACGGAGTTGGTAAAGAGGTAATGTGTGGTGTTGGTAAAGAGGTTGTGTATGGAGTTTGGAAAGGGGAAAAGTAAGAAGTAAGTAAAGAGGTAATGTACAAAGTGGGTAAAGAAGTAATGTATGAAGTAAGTATAGAGGTAATGCATGCAGTTGGTAAAGCGGTTATGTATGAAGTTTGTAAAGAGGTAATGTATGGAGTTGGTCAAGAGGTAATGTATGAAGACGGTAAAGAGGAAAAGTATGAAGTAGGTAAAGAGGTAATGTATAAAGTTGGTAAAGAGGTAATGTATGAAGAAGGTAAAGAGGTTATGTATGGAGTTGGTAAAGGGGTAATGTATGAAGAAGGTAAAGAGGATATGTATGAAGTGGGTAAAAAGGTAATGTATGAAGTTGGTAAAGAGGTAATGCATGGAGTGGGTAAAGAGGTAATGTATAGAGTTGGTAAAGAGGAAAAGTATAAAGTTGGTAAAGAGGTAATGTATGAAGTAGGTAAAGAAGAAAAGTATGAAGTAGGTAAAGAGGTAATGTATGAAAAAGGTAAAGAGGTTATGTAAAAAGTTGGTAAAGAGGTTAAGTATAGAGTTGGTAAAGAGGTAATGTATATTGAAGTTTGGTACAGAGGTAATGTATGAAGTTGACGTACAGAAGTAAATGGTTATGGAGTTTGGTAAAGGGCTAATGTTATGTGAAGAAGGTAAAAAGGTTATGTAATTGAAGTTTGGGTAAAGAGACGGTATATGAATATGGAGTTTTGGTAAAGATGGTAATGTATAGAGTTGGTAAAAACCCTATGTAATGTATAGAGTTTGTAAAGACGGTAATGCATACAGAAGGTTTGTAAAGGTAATGTATGGAGTTTGGTTTTTAAAAGGTAATCTGTATGAAGTTGGATAAAAAGGAAATGTATGGTGTTGGTCAAGTGGTTATGTATGAAGCTGGGTATAAGAGGTAATGTTATGAAAATGGTAAAGAGGCAATGTATGGTGTTGGTAAAGTTGTAATGTATGGTGCGGTAAACAGGTAATGTATGAAGTTGGTAAAGAAGGTAATGTATGGAAAATTGGTAAAGAGGGTAAGTATGAAGTTTTGGTAAAGAGGTAACTGTATGAGTTAGTAAAGAGGTAATGTATGGAGTGGTAAAGAGGTAATGTTTGAAGTTGGTAAAGAGGTAATGTATGGAGTCGATTCAGACGTAATGAAGAGTAATGTATTTGGAGGTTAGTAAATAGGTTTAATGTATGGAGACGTAAAGAAGGTAACGTATGAAGTGGGTAAGAGGGTTATGTAAGGAGTTGGTAAAAGTAAATGTATGAAGTTGGAAAGGAGGTAATGTATGGAGTTGGTAAAGAGGTAATGTATGAAGAAGGTAAAAAGGTAATGTATGGAGACGATAAAGAGGTAATGTTTATGTAGTTGGTGTAAAGAGGTTAATGTATGCAGTTTGTAAAGAGGTAATGTTGGAGTTGGTAAAAAGGTAATGTATCAAGTCGCCACAAAAACGGGATAAAAAGTAAAATGTATGGAGTTGTTTATGTATGGAGTTGTTAAAGAGGTAATGTATGAAAAACTTGGTAAGAGGTAATGTATGTAGTTGGTTTAAAGAAGGTAATGTAGGAGGTTTTAAAAAGAAGGTAAAGTTAAAGGAGTAAAGGTAAAAAAAAAAAAGGGAAAAATTTTCAAGTTGGGGAAAAAAGTAAATTTATGGATTGCTAAAGTATGGAGTGTTTTGGGGAAAAGGTAGTGTTTTGGAAAAAATGGGAGAAAAAATGTATGTTTTGGTAAAAAAAGGTAATGTAAAAAGGGGTTTGTAAAGAAAGGTTTTTATTATTTGTTGGTAAAGAAGTAATTTTATTGAGATGGTAAAGAGGGGATGTTTTGGGAAATTTTTAAAGAGGTTAAAATATGGGGTTTGGTTTAAAATAGTTATTTTTATGTTTTTGGTTAAAGGGGGTATTGTTTTGGGGAAAAAAATAAAGAGGTTAAATTTTTAAAGGGGTTGGTTTTAAAAGGTTATTATGGGGTTGGGGTAAAAGTAATGTATGGAGTTTGTAAATAGTAATGATGGGGGTTGGGTTTAAAGAAGGGAATTTTTTTGGGAGGTTTTTTAAAAGGGGAAAAGGTTTTGAAAACCCCGGGAAGGTTAAAGAGGTTAAAAAAGTTTTTAAAAAGGGGTAATGAAAAAATTTAAAGTTTGGAAAAGGGTTTAAAAAAAGGTTATGTATTGAAAAAATGGGGTAAAAAGCCAAAAAAATTTAAGTTGAAAAAAGGAAAAAAGTTAAAAAGGGTTGGTAAAAAAGGTATGTATTGAAAAAAAGGGAAAGAAAAAAAGGTAACAAATTTGGAAAATTTGGTAAAAAATGTAATGTATTTAAATTGGTAAAAAAAAAAATTTTGGGAAAAAGGGGGGGTTATTAAAATTTAAAAAGGTTTAAATGTTATGGAGTTTTTTTTAAAGAAGGGAAGGGTTTGAGGTTTGTAAAGAAAAAAAAATTTTAATTATGGAATCGATTTAAAAACGTAAGGGATTTAATTTGTTTAAAAGGGTTAAAGTAATTTAAATTAGTAAAAAAAAAGGTTTAAAGTTTTGGGACGTAAAAATGATAAAACGTATGAAGTTGGAAAAAAGGAAAAAGTATAGTTTTAAAAAAAAGGTAAATTTTTATGAAAAAGGGAAAAAAAAAGTAAGTATTTGGGGAAAGGGAAAGAGGGAATGTTGGAGTTTTGTTTAAAAAAGTAAAAGTTATTTAAATTTTGGTTTCAGCAGGTCTAACAATGTAAATCAAAAGTTGGCCGTTAAAAAAGTAAAATGTAATGGAGTTTAAGTTATGTAAAACGTTTGGCGTTAAAGAGAAAAGCACAAAACAGGTAATGTATTGAAAATTTGGTTTAAAGAGGGGTAATGTATGGTGTTGGTTTAAAAAGGTTATGTATGGTTGTTATGTAAAGACCCCGGTAATGTTAATTAGAGTTTGTGATAAGAGGTAATGTTAAAGAGGGTTAGTACAGAGGGTAATTTATGGAGTTGGTTAAGAGGGTAAGTATGCAGAGGTAAAAAGTTAAAATGTATGGAGTTGTTATGTATGGGAGTTTTAAAGCAGGTTTAATGATCGAAAAATGGTTTTTAAAAGGGTAATGTAATGGTGTTGGTAAAAAAAGGTTATGTATATGGTGGTTTAAAGAGGTGATGTTATGGAGTTGGTAAAGATGTTTAATGTATTGAGATGGTTTAAAGAGGTGATGGTATTGAGTTTGGGAAAGAGGTTATGTATGGTGTTGGGTAAAGTAGTTATGTAATGTTGTTGTAAAGAGGGTATTGTATGGAAATGGGTAAAGAGGGTTTAATGTTATGGTGTTTGGTAAAGAGGTTATGTATGGAGTTTTGGTAAAGAGGTAATGTATTGAGTTTGTAAAGTAGTAATGTATGGTGTTGGTAAAGAGGTATTGTATGGAGTTTGTAAAGGGAAAGGTATGAAGTAGGTAAAGAGGTAATGTATAAAGTGGGTAATGAAGTAATGTATGGAAAAGGTAAAGAGGTTATGTATGAAGTGGGTAAAGAGGTAAATGTTATGAGTTGGGTAAAGAGGTAATGTATTTGAATTGGTTTTAAAGAAAGGTTACCAGTATGGAGTTTGGTAAAGGATGTAATGTAATGAAGTTGGGTAAAGAGGTAATGTTATTGGAGTTAGTAAAGACGGTAATGTATGGAGTTGTTTTTTAAGAGGTAAATGTTTGAGGTTCGGTAAAGAGGTAATGGTATGGAGTCGATAAAAGGAACGTAATGTATGGAATTTGGTTTAAAAGAGGTTAAATGTATGGATGTTAGTAAAGAGGTAATGTATGGAAAGACGTAAAATTGATAACGTATGAAGTTGGAAAAGAGGTAATGTTTATGGAGTTGGTAAAGAGGTAATGTATGAAGAAGGTAAAGAGGTTAATGTATGGAGACGTTTAAAGATGAATGTATGTAGTTGGTAAAGAGGTAATGTATTGGAGTTTGTAAAACGGTAATGGTATGGAGTTTGGTTACAGAGGTAATGTATCAAGTTGGTAAAAAGTAAATGTATGGAGTTGTTATGTATGGAGTTGGTAAAGAGGTAATGTATGAAAATGGTAAAAGAGGTTAATGTATGGTGTTGGTTAAAAAGGTTATGTATGTGTTTGTAAAGAGCTGTGTATGGAGTTGGTAAAGATGCTTTAATGTATTGAGATTTGTAAAGAGGTGATGTTATTGAGTTGGTAAAGAAGTTTTTGTATGGTGTGAGCTAAGTAGTTGTTATGTATGTTTGTTGGTTTAAAGAGGTATTTGTATGGAAAAGGTTAAAGAGGTAATGCATGGTGTTGGTTTAGAGGTTATGTAATGAGTTTGGTAAAAGGTATGTATGGAGTTGGTAAAGAGGTAATTGTATGGACGTTGGTAAATAGTAATGTATTGAGATGGTAAGAGAGATGGATTTATGGGAGTTTGTTAAAGAGGTTATGTATGGTGTTGATTAAGACGTAATGTATGAAGTTTGTAAAGAGGTAATGTATGGAGTTAGTAAAGAGGTAATGTATGGAGTTAGGAAAGAGGTAATGTTTGAAGTTGGTAAAAAGGTAATGTATGGAGTTGATTAAGACGTAATGTATGGAGTTAGTAAAGAGGTAATGTATGGAGTCGTTAAAAGGTAACGTATGAAGTGGGTAAAGAGGTAATGTATGGAGTTGGTAAAGATGTAATGTATGAAGTTGGTAAAGAGGTAATGTATGGAGTTGGTAAAGAGGTAATGTATGAAGAAGGTAAAGAGGTAATGTATGGAGACGGTAAAGAGGTAATGTATGTAGTTTGTAAAGATGTAATGTATGAAGTTTGTAAAGAGGTAATGTATAGAGTTTGTATAGAGGTAATGTAAAGAGTTAGTACAGAGGTAATTTATGGAGTTGGTTAAGAGGTAATGTATGCAGATGGTAAAAAGTAAATGTATGGAGTTGTTATGTATGGAGTTGGTAAAGAGGTAATGTATGAAAATGGTAAAGAGGTAATGTATGGTGTTGGTAAAAAGGTTATGTATGGTGTTTGTAAAGAGGTGATGTATGGAGTTGGTAAAGATGTAATGTATTGAGATGGTAAAGAGGTGATGTATTGAGTTGGTAAAGAGGTTATGTATGGTGTTGGTAAAGTTGTTATGTATGTTGTTGGTAAAGAGGTATTGTATGGAAAAGGTAAAGAGGTAATGCATGGTGTTGGTTTAGAGGTTATGTATGGAGTTGGTAAAGAGGTCATGTATGGAGTTGGTAAAGAGGTAATGTATGGAGTTGGTAAATATGTAATGTATTGAGATGGTAAAGAGATGATTTATGGAGTTTGTAAAGAGGTTATGTATGGTGTTGATTAAGACGTAATGTATGAATTTTGTAAAGAGGTAATGTATGGAGTTAGTAAAGAGGTAATGTATGGAGTTAGGAAAGAGGTAATGTTTGAAGTTGGTAAAAAGGTAATGTATGGAGTTGATTAAGACGCGTAATGTATGGAGTTAGTTAAAGAGTAATGTACTTGGAGTCGTTAAAAGGTTAACGTATTGAAGTGGGTAAAGAGGTAATGTATGGAGTTGGTAATGATGTAATGTATTGAAGTTGGTTAAAGAGGTTTATGTATGGAATGGTAAAGAAGGTAATGTATGAAGAAGTAAAGAGGTAATGTATGGAGTTGGTAAAGAGGTAATGTATGGTGTTGGTAAAGAGGTAATGTATGGAGTTGGTAAAGAGGTAATGTATGGAGTTGGTAAAGAGGTAATGTATGAAGTTGGTAAAGAGGTAATGTATGGAGTTGGTAAAGAGGTAATGTATGGAGTTGGTAAAGAGGTAATGTATGGATTGGTAAAAAGGTAATGTATGCAGATGGTAAAGAGGTAATGTATGAAGTTGGTAAAGAGTTAATGTATCAAGTTCGGGATAAAGCAAGTGAGGGGATAAAGTCTTAAATACTGTCTGAATCCCACTCCACAATAGTGCAACTATCATTTGTGCCTACCCATTAAGTTGCATGTCTCGATATAACTTTTTTTATCTAGAAAGAAAATGGTTTTCACGACAAACAAAACCTATTTGTATTAGCTCTAATTGGGTTTGTTTTAGAACTAACTGTAAATCTATGATGTCATCCGTTGTATTGACCAGCCAGTCTTGCCAGAAACAGAGAGATTTCTCAGATAATTCTATACAACAAAAAGCGATAACGAGAAAAATGTAGAGATTTATTTTGACATTACAATTTGCCTGTTAAGTAAAATGTCATAGTTTGCCCTGTAATGTTCAACATAACAACAGTTACTGTATTTGTTAAGCTCTTTGAAATATAATAAAATGTTGTTCTTTTTTGTGAAAAAGATACGTATACAAGCAAACAGATACAAAAATTAAAGCAAAACTATATTAGAGTCTTATTACTGTGTTAAAATAGCTAAAGCTACAAAATGTACACACATATACACAGATGAAATCTTTTTTGAACAAAGTATATGATATGATAGAATAATTATTTGTTAAAGTATTTCAGATATCTGCATACCCCAAAAAATCTGATTTTAATTGTGCATAATAAATAAATTTACCTTTTTAGACATATCGCAAACTTCCTAGTAAAATCGCTATGTTAAACTCTAGATATTTCGTATATATATAAACTCTAGATAGTTCGTATTAACATGTATTTAAAGATTCAAATAAAACACTACTGTTCGCTAATCCGTGGTGGTTTTTTACTGTAATTTACATCCTATTTTCACCAGATGTGATTACTCCCGTGTTGTCGTCTGCTGTTTACGATTATCGTCTGCGTCACTAAAAATCTATCTATCGAACGCTTTATTTAGTCAAAGCAGACGACACAACATAAGAAAATTATGAAGGTCTTGTTTGAAAATAAAGACAACTCAAAGGTTAAGCAAATCCCGTAGGCTCAATTTTACATTACCAAGATTTCATAGCGTATAGTCACAAGAGGCAAATAAACGAATGGTAGACACGAAAACGGAAATGTTTTCCAATATTCGAGTCCTTATCTAAATGAAAGAGAAATACTTATTCAATTTATTGCCGTTATGTCAGTATTTTCAACTTGACCCGTCTTTTAAATATTTATTTAACAATTATCCTGATAATGTAATATCAAGGCAATTTTAACACGATTATGTGATATACTGTTTCAATCATTGAAAAATCTTGCACAAAATACCGGGTATTAAACTGAAATATTTTCCATTAATTTTATTAGTGATCGATTCAAATTGATTTTAAATAGATTAATTGCCCAAATTAAAGGAAAA
>NW_026857138.1:0-54920 GCF_026571515.1 Ruditapes philippinarum | reverse complement strand
GGAACCGTTTATATTCTAAAGTTGTGATTTTTTCATATTAAAAAACATAAATAATGTACATATTTCACATATATTGAATAAAGGGGAAATACCTGAAATGATCTTATGGCTATAGAAAATACCTGGACATAACCAATGTTGTAACAATCAAACCCTTTCTTGCAAGAACAAAGTCTTTAAAAATGAAAAATGGAATAAATCGCAGTCCTTGTTGAATTGGTTAAACCACTTTAACTGTTTACCCCCTTATAAGGATGAGATCACACTATATTTTATAATATCAGTGATGGTTGTAATATTATTAGCATGTCCTATTTAGACACTTTTTTTCAGAAAAATCCCATTTATTTACCAAATTGATGCTTGTTTTACCACAAATATTTCATTATCCCAACATATCATCTCAAACAAGAGAAACGAGATTCCAATTTTATTATCAAGAGTTGACAGCTAATGCACACAATTTGTGTTTAATACAACTGATTAAATCCGTCTTTGTAACAGCACATTTTGAGAATCAGATTTTAAACCAAATGTTTAGTAGGGATTTTGTTCAGTTTCTAGATCGTTGATAAAAAGAATCATTTTTTTGCAATTTTAAACAATTATCAATAGTTTTACCTGTTTTAAGTATGATTTAAATTTAAAAACTTAGTCTTATGTTTTGTTGACTACAGTATTGTTTTAGGTTACCAATTAATAGACTTTTGAGATATCTAAAAGTTTGATTACAGAGCATCCTCAGTGATATAACAGCACGTTTATAATCAGTTTACACTTGATATTGATAACATTTTCTGCAAACCTCTTATACATCTGGTAGCTTTAACAGACATTGCATAGCAATACCCTCATAGAAAATTGCTCAGTACCATCGTTCTATTGACATCGTTATATGTGGGCGCAGACGTCTTCTCTCTACAAGTAAATTCATTATTTAAATACATGAAAACTATTATACAAGTAAAACAACGTATTTCGTCTTTCATTTACATGTATGTAGATCATTATGTAATTTTCAAGAATAATAAATGGTAACCATAACAACCACTATTTTATTACAAAAGCACGCTTTTTCACAAATTATGAATTTATTAAAACATGTTTTACACACTCAAATTTAACGCAAGTTTGGCGAACCCAACTGACATACGTACGGATGATATTATGATACAATATTTGAAAATTTGTAGGTGTTTTGGAGAATGGTTATTAGTCAACGCCTCTCATATCGAGGCCAATTAGTATATGTATTACATTCAACGCCTTTACCATCGCTGTAAACTAGTACATCGGCACATGGTTATTTATATAATACTTGTTGGGATTAAATCAGTTTTATCGGAGAAAGAGTTTGATGCCATAATTCTCAGCGAAATTAATTAATTCTTTGTAAGATTACTTTAGAAAAATCTGCATTGATGTTCTGCAAAACCAAACATGTTTTTATAAAAAGGAAAGTTCATTACTGCAAAAGTTAACATGGAGGAAATATTACAGTTATATCATGTCTAATGAAAGTATAATTACAATTCATGAAAGAGTATTTTTAAAAGTCGGTTTTGTAGATGGAAAAACAAACTAAATATCAACCATATACTCACATTTAGGGAATATTTCTGTCAAATGATGATACCACGATATAACGATTATTGAAGAATATAATTATGTTTGTTTTTACAAGTGGGTGTCAATATAAGCAATTTATTCTATAAAATTATAAACACCCAAGCATTGCTTTTAAATTGTACTGCGTGACCATCATGAAAATAGATTATTATTATTATATATGATAATGCCATGCAAAGGTCACCATGATGTCATGCATGCTTGTTTTTAATTTTTTGCCAATTTGTGTTACATGAACTTTATGCTGGTATTTTTTTCATTGAGAAAAAAAATGACCGTTTTGTATCAAATCTGTTTTGAAATTAATATAAGATTTTAGCAAGCTATACGAAAGAAATGTGGTTAGTATTCCGATTTTAAATGTGTATATCACCTGAACTGGAACTTCAAAATTGCATTACATTTTGTACACAAATTACAATCATCATTTCCTTTCTTGTTGTGTTTTGAATGATAAAATATGAGGTGCTTTGCGTCCCAGTGCAAGGTTGTTTATATATATTCAAACCATGTTTGCAATGAATATCAGTACCATATGGTGAACGTGTTGTTTGGTGTGTTGACATTTTGAAGAAAAACACACAACATTTCTCGTATGTCGTCTTCAAAAGGGTATAAAGAGTGGACCTTAGTCCGGATAGCATGTGCTTTTTAAGTATATTAATTCTTTGTCATAAAGGTTATCTTCTCTATAAAAAGCATTAAATTATGTGCTGTTTGATACATAAGAGGCTAATGATCAAATTAATTTTCCTATCTTAAAACTGATTTTCAGATGTTATTTTATGAAATATAAATAATTTTACTCACCAAAGTGATATTTCTGTTACAGTTCTTAATCTTGAAATGTTCTGTTGAGACGACACAATCCCATTATTGAATGATGCACCATTGTCGACTGGCTGAAAATATTGCAATCAATATAAATTCTTGACATTCAAACACAAATAAGGTAACAATGAATCGTCGGCCACTGTAATGATATTGAAATAAATATATAATTATATTAATTTTTTTTAAGTGAATCATTTCTTTGTCATTAGCATTTAAATATTATTTTACCTGCATAGTTAACTACTTTAAATGTTCTCGCGTTATCCTGAGTCAAACATTTTCTCTAGCTATTAAATAACATTCCGCATACACATAAAGCTGTCTGTCCGTCTGTACAAGTTTTAATCATTGATGCACCTTTCGTATATAAGATGCATTAAAGATTTTGTTATGCCACGTATGATACAGATAGATAGTCTCTCTCAACATTCATATTTATCACACAGTTTCTCTTGGTAACGGTACTTCAATATTTTATTATTCTATATTTCCATCATCATTCAAAAATGATTTCTTTTAATTAATTTGTATTGTAATAAAAATTTGATGTGGGGGAAAAACATAACTTATATCAATATATTTTATAATTTGCTTCGCTTAAACGAAAATAAATCATTTATCACCTAATTAGAGTTATACGACCTTCAGTCTGGGACAAAATAAACAACAACACTGAAATAGGATAGGGTCTTCGCATTGTTTCAATATAGTTACAAATTTATATGAAGATATAACATTTTGGAAGGTGATACCCTGACCTAATAATCCTGTAAGCTCACAGCCTGTTGTTAAGGTTTACCTTGATAATTAGCATTTCGATATCTACGGATAGCAACCACCCAATAAAGTTAAAACATGCTTGTCCTAATTCACTGACTACAGTTATATTTTAACATCGGCTTATCTTGATGTAAGAAAATAGGATAATGACTATTTTAAGTCAGAACAAATTGTCTAAGACTGACAACCGTTCAAGGTATTCGTGCGTAGGCAACGCGACCTGTACAATACAATGCAAAGTCTTAAAGTGGCGTATCTATCCGCCTGTCAATTACATATACACTTCAAGTTCAGTGAGCAAGAAAAACTCGTGCTAAACTGTGACACAACTAATTTAACCCGTACATCTTTAACTCTTAAACTGCAATATATACATTTGTTATGAAATGCCAGTTTATCAAATGCCAGTTTACAGTGCAGTAACAACTATCACCAATTATAGTTACTTTAAGAATGATGTCTTAGAAGCTCAATTAAGATGTTGTACGCACTTCAGCTCTTGTTATTTTGGCACCGAGTGACATGGGATGTTTTTCATTACTGATGAAACCATCTCTATTAAATTTGAAAGGATATGAAAATTGTTGATTAAAATAGAAATGATTAAGACAAATGTAGCTATTAAAATGATGTTTTTGGGGGATTTTATTCCTGGAGAAAATCATTTAAGTAATTTTTCTCTTGGAAATGTTTTGATCAATTTTCATTCTTAAAGGAAAGATCTGGAGAAAGGGTGATCCCTCGGAAGCATTAACCACAACAAAATAACATGAACATTGCATATTCGGTTTGACTGAGTCTTTTTATGAGGGATAATGAAAGTTGACTGATCTCTGTTAAACTAAATAACTCAGAAGAAGACTTTTGCTTCAAAAGTGACATAACTAACTCTCTTATTTTTCATTTACTCTGCAAAACCTTTCGCCTTTTTTACTTACAAAGTTAAGAATTTATGTCATGTTAATCACTTCTATACACAAAAAATGGTTGCTAGACTATTAATTATAAACCATCACATTTGTAAACAAGACGTTGTCTTCTCTTTTTGGTTGATTATATGGCAGCTTTTGAAGGGTTATAATTTTATCAGTGCTCATGCATCTTCCTTCCTCTAATCAATTTGTCAGATATTCTAAGTATTTTGTACTCGATGCCCTCTAAATCGAACATTTTATCCTCTTATTTATTTAACTTATTCCAGTCTGTAGAAGAATTTTGTTGACAAACGTCGGTCTGAATCATTTGTATTTGACAACAGTAAACTGCCAAAAACAGGTATTTCTTTTAAATGAACAAATAAAATACGACTTAATTGTACCAATATCACAAGTAATAGTGAACACTACTAGCTTTCATGATACATTCAACAATAATGACAAGTATGTGAATGTCTGATATAGACTTATGTTTTTGATGTTATGTACAATATTACCAGTGAAGATCTTTGAAGTATAACACTCAAAGAAAGCCTATCAATTAAATATACTCTTAGGCCTCTTGTATTCAGAAATAATTGTTATGAAAAAATATTTAAACCAATATGCAGTCTATTTTAGATATATAAGCTGAATTTAAGTAGACGCTTTTGCCATTCCGTAAAAAGCGTCGTATGGCCCTCAAGTAATATAATGCATGCACCCTAAACGACAAAACAACGGGCAGAACTAAATGAAAAGAGATCAGAGGTTATGAAGCCTGCATATCACAGCAAAGACGTCAAAAGACAAATTAAAAAAGCAGGAAGATTCAAGTAAGAACACTGGAACCGCTCAACTAGAAAAATGTTTGGAACAGAATTAATCGCAAACATCTAGATTTGTTATCATCAAGTTTATAATGTTTTGCCATCATTAAAGTACATTTTATATAATTTAGTTCTAGTTTATTTACTCAAACAAGACTACAGCTAAACATATATATTGTTGGTTTATTATCCCGAAAGTTCATAAAAACAATTTTTGTTAATAATGATTAAGAAGAAGTAACAATAAAAATAAGAAAAGTTAAATAACCAAATGATAGAGGGGCTTGACACAAATCAATAGAATGTTAATGTAATGTTCCCCAAACATATTATATTATTTACGGTCAACAAGAACGAAGAATTCGAAACATTAGTATTCTTATCACCTTCCAAAATAAATATATAAATAAATAAATAATCAAATGAATAAATAAATATTAAGTAAATAAATAAATAAATAATAAAGGTAAAAGGAGAAAACAGAATGTTAATGATTTAGACATTATGCTGCTACTTTAATAAATTCTTTTTTGAGACAGTTTTTGTCATACAAATACTTATATTATTAAAAGTTACATATTTGTCACACACCTTCCTTTCTCTCAGACCGAAATATCTTTTCAATCTGTATAGGACCATTTGTACGATTTCAATGAATTATGCGATTTACTTCACGAGAATAAGTCTTTTATTTAAAGTGCCCTTCCTTAAAATGAAATTCCTTTTAATTATAAAAGTCTAGCTCCATATGACAGGGTATATGAAGATTCTATGTCATTGTCCTTTATATAAATAACTGAGTAGTTTTTCAATGTTGACTGATTTCCTTGATCTTATTTGCCAGAAATGCGTCTTTACCGTTTTAAGTGTCTGTATTTAATGTATTTGACTTTGAACAATACCAAATGACAAACCCAGGCATAATATACTGAGTTGCAAAAAGTGTGCAGTTGGTTACAGAGATGTCTTTTATACCTATTTACGTAAATATTAAACTATTGTTGCATGTTTCAATTTTTTATAAAAAATTTGCCATTATGTTCCTTATGCTTGTATACATAATTTCTACGTAACCAAGCGCACACTTTCTTTTGCAAATGAGTATACGATGACATGTTTGTGTTTATATTTTTTATATAATATGAGATAACAAATCTGATTTATGATGTGAATTCCTTCATTAAAAAATGTCCGTCTTCTGTAAGTGTTTTTTATTTCTGTGATATGAAAATTGTCTTACAAGTATGTTTACTTTTAATAAAATACCATGTTTGCAGGTAGGTTGTTTGCAAATTAAGGTTAAATGCTAAACTTTGTAAATTATATTTTAATGCATTGAATGTCATAATGATTAGTTTCATATTTAACTACTTAATAATTCTTTAATACCTGTTTAGTATCTTGTTTTGTTTGTTTACGCCTTTTCCCAACAGTATTTCAGTCATATAGGCGGGTAGTTTCCTAACCATCGTTCCTGGAGAGTTACACCAGTACTAGACTACCTTCCTCCGCGCTAAACTACCAAAGCATCTCCTGGGGATCGAACCCAAGCCAGAGAGGTAACTGGAATAGAAGTCATCGACTCTAACACCTCGACCACGGAGGCGGTGCATCTTGTATTTGTTGTATTTGCACTTTATATTCTCTAGGTTTTGTCGATTTGAAAAAAGTTTTTGATAACGTAATTTATCATAAATTGCTGCTTGTATACATGAAGCGAGGTTTAAAGGTTTTGTGTTCATTAACACATTAACATCTTTTCCAAAACCTTTTTTCAGGAAAATGTTTCAGTAGGTTTGTATTGATTATCTTACTATCATGCATATGACGATATAACAAGAGGTTTTTACGTGATTAAAGTAAACTTCCACACAGTTTGGCTCAACTTTTGTCACGTAAAAGAAACCTCGGAGTATAGTTAACAAACATTTAATATTCGAAATGAATCAGTCTTTAACGAGCAAACAAAACCCGATTTGCTAGTGTAAAACGTTAATCGAAGGCGGCAACACATGATGATGAAATTTGTTTGTCTGGTCAGTGTTTATTTCGGTATTAAATAACAAATTAAAATAACAATGCGTATTGGAAACATAATTCATTTACTTTTTATAAAAAAAAATAGTTTCTCTTTCCATATAAAGTACTGAGATGTGTATTAATGTATTTCTCGTTTTTCTTTAAAGTGTTAAAAGAATCAATTATAGTGTTCATAAAAAAGTCACCATTCACAAAAATATATCAATTCAAAAGCATAATTGAAATTGCTGCAATCCTAATTTGTCTCCAACAAGACCAAAGCTTTCAAGGTAAAATACAGTCTTATAGTATTATTATAATTATGTATTATTATATTTTATTATCCCCCAAAATTGGAGAGCGTAACATATTTACAAAGTATATATAATGTACATACAACAGAAGAGAATTATATACAAATGCATAACATTGTAATATAAAAGATACAATAACATTACATTCTTTTACAATTGTAAACTTATGACTTATGGGTGTAAATTGATGTCTTAAACGAAAGCGAAAGTTAAGACTATGTTTTAAATCATTCGTTTTAAACATGAACATTGCTATATTTATCCTAGGTGACAAAAATAAACAAAGTTACTAAGTCCCGTACCAATAACTGAATCTTCTCGAAAAACGAAAAATTAAGAGAAAGTGAAGGTTATGGAACAGAATTAATGCATTTATTCTATCTTGTTTGATGACATTGGAACTTGCATTATGCTTAATTCCATCTTGCTTGATGACATTGGAACTTGCATTATGCTTGATTCCATCTTGCTTGATGACATTGGAACTTGCATTATGCTTAATTCCATCTTGCTACATGACATTAGAACTTGCATTATGATTGATTCCATCTTGCTTTATGATATCTAAACGTTGCATTATTCTGGATTCCATTTTTCATTATTTCATTCAAACATTTCGTAGTGACCAATTCTTTCATTGAGTGATAACTATTAAACTGGAACAAGCCATTTGGAATACTAAAATGTTAACGTCATATACCTTTATGTATAAGCTACCTTTCTTCATGCTCTATACAAACCATTTACGGTTTAGGTTTATTTGTATTACTTTTATGCAGAAGTCTTTTAAAATTTACTATTTTTTGTTCCCTGATGGATTTTGTTAAAATGTGACTTATTTGATTTACAGCTCGCATGGCGTGATTACTATTAGCTTTCGCTTATATCCATTATTCAGTGTTTTTGCTTAATAAAGCTCGGTGTCTGAGGCTTTGTGGATTATGTTTGATCATCTTACATTATGATAAACAATTTAAACAATGTCTAGCGATTTTTGAACTGTTAAGGGGCGAGAACTCTGTTATCGATATCAACGGATTTTCGCCATGATTCGCCTATCATCGGAATTTTCCGTACATGTATATATTACGGAATACCGTTAGGGCCATCGTGTTTATACGTTAAAATACAGAGGGCGACAATGCTATAAATACGTGCCAAGCGCTTAATACATAAATTGCAGTGGAAAGAATATAAATACAAGTAGTAAGGATTATGCAATATAATTTTATACATGTATATGTATACAGTCTAATAGAAAAAATATGCTCGTAAACAGTTATTCAATGGGGCAGTTATACGTACAGTGGCGGATTGAGGCCTTGGCTTAAGGGCTGCACCTACCCCCAAAGATACGTTGATGAGCTGGGATGGAATATATACGTGTAAGTTTCATGCAATA
This sequence comes from Ruditapes philippinarum, assembly GCF_026571515.1. Lineage (NCBI taxonomy): Eukaryota > Metazoa > Mollusca > Bivalvia > Venerida > Veneridae > Ruditapes > Ruditapes philippinarum. Next base: position 46,198 of record NW_026857138.1, on the reverse strand, counting down.
GTTGTCATAGTGTACTCCCTTATCAAAACATATAATGCTGTCATCCAGTTGTTAAGCACCTGTCCAGGTACTGCGATTGCGAAGGTCTTTATCTAATTACTTGGACTTTAAAAGCAAAACTTATTAATTGGCCTTTTAACTTAATAAATGTCTCAGAGTCACTAATAGTGGCGAATAGGTATGTAACACATTAAAATATACATGTATAATAAGGAAAGAAGGAAGTTGTTTATTTTTGTAACATGTGCATAGTCAATTACAAATGTTGGGCATATGTGTGTCTGATTATAGATCAGACATCCCACACACACCACCACATTCACATACATTTGTGCTTAAAGTTATACTATGCACATCTTTCAGTAATATATTTTTTATCACAGAAATTTATTGAAATCTATAAAATTCTTACTAAATATGTTTTATTTAAATAAAAACACATACACATAATGTATAGGAATCTGCTTTCCTTATTACGGGCCAAGTAAAGTTGTGCCTGTCTTTAAAAGAAACTTCCATATATATTTTTGTAATAACACTATACATGAATATTCATACTGCCAACTTACAGTGTAAAGGATTTTTAAAGCACAATGTTTGTGTGAAGCAAAATTATATTTATTTTATTTTTACAAAAAAAAATTAATCAAGTTTGTACTGTACTAAGTCGAGGCCACGAGTTAATAAGTGACATTGTGTGTTTTTATTTATCTCGTGCGCACAAGATACTGTGTCGTGGCCACGGGTTACTAAGTCGTGGCCACGAGATAGTTAAGTCAAGGGGACGAGTTACTATATTGTGGCCATGAGATACTATTTCACGGCCACGAGTTACTAAGTCGTTTAAGTCGTGGGAACGAGATAACTAGGTCGTGCAGACGAGATAATTAAATAAGATTACACCATGATTTTTTAAACTTCGAAAATTTCTGTTTAAAAGTTAACATGCAACATTAATCTTTGAAAATACTGAAGTGTTCACTTTTGAACTTAATACATGTCTTTAGGATCATAGGGCCCATAAATCAGACATTAATTTTGACTAAGTTATAGCCCTTTGTTGGGACAATTCTATGATAGAATTGGTCATTTTGTACGTACAAAGGCCTGTTAACATTGTTTATACCATAACTTGAGAGGGACTTAGTCCTGGTTTATTTTATTGGGAAGGGACATTGCCCATGGACAGTAGATATCCTATAAGGATGTTTGAGGTCACAGGTCAGATAAACATGACACTTCATGTAAAATCCTTGTCTGATGAATGATTTAGAAAGAATAGTTTATATAACCTAAAAAGATCAGTAGATGACACCTAATAATTTTAGGCAATTTGGTCAGAAATCAGGGTCACAATGACGCTAAATCTTTGACCAATCAATAACTTGTATAAATGGCACTTTTACGGGCAAGTGAAGTAGGGCATCCTTGTTTAGGAAAATTCATATAAATAGTATAATTTTGATTGGTTATTTATCTCGGTCGCACGACTTAACTTTTCTCGTGGCCACGACTAAAACTTTCTCGTGGCCACGACATAGTAACTTGTTCCAACGACTTATTTATCTCGTGACCACGACTTAGTAACTCGTGGCCACGACTTAGTTATCTCATTCCCACGACTTAATTATCTCGTGGCCACGACTTAGTAACTTGTGGCCACAACATAGTATCTCGTTCCCACGACTTAACTATCTCGTGGCCACGACACAGTATCTCGTGCGCACGAGATAAATAAAAACGCACACATGTCACCTTCGTGCCACCTTAAGTTTGATAAAATTCAATTTCACTTATCAGACACGCTCAAAAAGAAGTGTAAACAATTGTATAAGAGGTGAGTTGCCACTCGTAGGATGACATATATAACATTTTTTTCCACATGCTGGCGGAATCTTCAAAAACACGCACTTTTCGTCTGTCGCATCGTGTTCTCTTGTTTTTCAGTAAATTTACATGTCAGTCCCCAACTAACACTGTTCTGTATACGCCCCTATATAAAGTGGACGTAACTTTGTTTACTCCACGTGCCAAAATACGGGATCATCCGGAAAATAACGGGATGTACCGACAAAGCGACACCTGCTGTCATAATATGAACACAAATTATTGCAACTCGCATTATGCTTACTGCCAACTGCTTAGTGCGTACTGTCACATGCGACTATAATATCGCTATCGTTGTCATCTTCGTTGTCGATGCGCAGTGATCATGTATTGCATTATATTTGTAATCAGTGAATATATTGAATTATATGAATGCTAAGACACATCAAATTCGCAAATTATTGATCAAAATGAATAGTTTATTTTGACATAATGTCGACAATATAAGTGGCAGATTTATAGCAAATTAAAGATACATCTACCATGTTACATATAGTTATAAAGAATGTTATCTTAAACACCAAACATAATACGTTGTCCTTAAAAAAAGATGCAATTTAACATATAGCATATTAAAATATGTGAGTTTGATGGTTTAGTAGGGAACACACAAGGTTGCAATTACATGAAAGTGCATTCAGTAATCATAAGGCATGATTGAATTCAGCAAAACGCAGATTTTCATTGTCATAAAGGAGTATAGAAGCAAGCATAATGTAAGTTCCGATATCATAAAGCAAGATGGAATAAATGCGCTAATTCTGTTCCATAGAAGGTACAGTTTTTGTGTTCATGCTTTATAAATGACTACCAATAGACGGATGTCATAAGCATTATTCCTAAATAAATCAATGATCTTAATTATTGAAAAAAATAAAAACACAAAAAAACGGAGCAGGTAAATAAAAAATAACTATACAGTTTATGTCTGAGAAAAATACTACATATACTATAAAGCGATTAAATTGCCTGCTTCTTTTTTTTTTAACGTGGAGATAAAAGTTTTGCAAGCGCGATAGCAATATGAAAGTTGACAAGTACATTATCAATAATTTTACATGCGATATGTAAAAACATTTCACATTGATATCTGTAGTTATGGCAAATAAATGTGCTGTATTGGTCAAAATTTGATATAATAGCGTTCCAGAAGGAACGTCTTTCAGTCTCTTTCCTGTGACAAAACACATAAGGTGTTCTGTCATGTCATTTGTAAGAAGATTGCAAATGCTACAACGACGCACATATGAAAAACACATCCTGTGTCCAACTGCCTTGGCAAGTATTTCAGCAACCCATTTGAGACCCGGATTTTGTCGAATAATAAGGGTGAAGTAGAAATGTTAATGCTGGCACTTGTGGTGTAAAGAATCTAAGAATAACTCTTTTGTTAATTCATTGATTACCTTCATCTGTAAAATCTTCTTCCATTTTAATTTAGATTGAAACACACCGGTGTCAATAAAAGTATAAATGACGTACAACAGATCATATTTCTACAGTAATCTATATATGTCTGGAATAAATCCATGTTTCTGTCTATCCACACTCACATATCTAATCAATCTATTAACAAATATCTGTTTAGCAAGATATTTAGATGGAAATCGGCATAATTGACCAAATAACTGCAACTTCCTGTAATTTATCATAGTAAGTATGTTTGGTATATTCATCATACATAATGCAAACTTTGTGGAAATAGATTCATGAAAATTTTGTATAAATTTAACACAAAAGTTGTGTGCTAATTCTAAATTGGATATGTCTTTATTTGAGTGACAGGTCCAGTTTTCACAACCATAAAGCGCTTTAGGTACAACAATTGTCATGTAAACTTTTCGGAGTGTAGAAGGACTTATAGAAACTGGATGCAATCCACTGCTACAAATGCTTAGTAACGTACCACGTAACTTAACGTATGCGTCTTTCATTGACTTCATCGTTGACAAATGCTGATCAAATTCAACACCTAAATGCTTATATGTGAAGTTAATAGGTATGACGTCATTTCCAAGAGAAAATATCACCGAGTCATGCACTAGAATAGCTGGATTAAACGTTATAACAGCGCTTTTTGAAGGGTTGTATAGGAAGCGCCATTTTCGCGAGTAAATGTTACAAATCTTCAGCATGTTATCTAGACCAGCGCTTGAGAATGATACCAGTACCATGTCATCGGCAACGGTGGGGCACGACATATTTAAATTGTAAATGCAAACGCCATTCGCACTGTCTTCCAACTCGCGTATCAATCCATTTATGAAGACAAGATACATTGAAGGTGAACTGATTCCTCCCTGTCGAGTACCTTGCAGTATTGGGAAATAGTTAGAAGCTGTGCCTTTGTACTGTACATAACTGTATACATTTTTATACATATCATAAAACGACTTTAAAATGTTGGTATTACTATGTTTCCCGTTGTCAGAAATAGTATGTAGTAATTTATAAAATAAACCATTTGTCCAGGCGCGGTCGAAAGCCTGTCTGCAGTCTAGAAAACACATGTAGACCGATACAGAGTATTCACGTGCAAAGTGTAAGCACTCCCTTAATGAAAAAGATGTCATTAAACAGCCGAAAAAGTCTTGTGTGCTTCTTAAAAACTAGAGTTATTTTATGATTCGTAACATCAGAAGAAATATACTTAAACATATAGAAATTACAATAAATTGATGTTCGGTATTCAACAATATATTGTTCCAAGTTTCGGTGTTTATTGGTGTAATGGCACGGATCTAGGGTGCTTCGAAGAGTAATGTTACTATGTGTTTACCATGCATAAGCCCGTGTTTGTTTTCAATAAGTCTTTAAAGCTCTGTAAGTCAGTTTAATAAGTGTAAGTATACAAACCCATCATTTGTCAAGTTAATCAATTTAAAGACGTATGAAGTTCCGTATATGCACCGTACATTTGGTTTTAAGCAAATTAAAGACCAAGTTATGTTAATATGTTTGAATAAATAACCATAGAAACATCACCATCATACACTAAAAGGTATATACCAGCGGAATGGAAATTAATTATAGCAAGGTTGTTTACTAGAATATATCACAGTGAAACAATGTTTTGTGTTTACTGTTTACCAAAAATATTAAATGTATCAATTAAATCATACGTAGAATGAAAACTTAACTTTTGATTATTGAATTTTATTATCATCGGATCTTTTTCATTATTATTAAAAGGTTGCTATTTTATTTCATTTCGAAATTTTGCTGAATCTGCTTGTCTTATGAATTATATATAAATTTCTCAAAGTCACGTTAAACAATCAAAGTGGGCAAACAGACAGATTTCTATAAGAATTGCACTGTAGATTTAGAATTAAATAATATTTTATTTGTCTGAAATATTCACTCGTATATTCATGTATAAGGATATGTGCAGTACAAATGAAGTAAAAAAGGGTAAAACAAAAATTTAGACATTGATTATTCCGTCACCTTACTTTAAAATCCAATTCAATAGTTTGAGATGAAATAAACCTAATGGCATAATGAATCAAGCTGTAAATGACAGATTCTTTTCGAACACTGTAAGAGTTTGTCTAGAAGAAGACAACATTTTAGCTGAAATATTAACCCGCCTCTTGCCTCAAAACAATATTATATAATCTCAGTACATATATCAATAATGAGAAAGAACCAGAATTCAAACGACATTCATTTAAAGGGTCACTCTAACTAAATGATATCATGGGTAGTTATCAACCTACATTAAACTCTTTTAGTCTCAGACAATGTAATGTCATTATGCCAATGTATGAATTTAAAATGTAAAAAAAACATGAAAATAAGCGCAACATGATATTTTTGCGTTAACCTCGTACAATCGCTCCTACAACCAACTGCAGCAGGAAATGAACATAAAATAAAAAGAATGTTCACTATAACTTGTTTACAGTTGCTATGATTGTTTTCAATTACTGACCGACCAGCAACATAAACCGACGCATAAGTAATAATTTTCTTATAAATATACTATCATGACACCCCTTTGAGTGATTCGATGATATATTCCAGAAGCGCGTAATAAGGTAAAGGTGCATGATGTTATTTTAAAAGGTGACTTTTCAATATTGTGATGTTTTGAAGTTAACGACTTTAACATCGTTTGTGTGCGACACTTGTTACTGGTGTGTTTTTTATTTATCTATTTATTATTGACCATTTGGTGTATGAAAATGAAACTTCATAATGATATTTTATAATTCATATGTCCATATGTTCACCGACTTTGTTTGTTAAAAAGTTCCTACAAACCGAGTTATTAACATTGATTTTTGTTTATTCTTGTATAAAATTGAATTTAAATGAAGTCTTTATTAATATTTCAATTCATTTTGATTCAACTACAAACACCATTTAACTGAGAAAAAGTATCTACTTGTCATAAAATAAAAGATTTATTTTTTTATCTTTAAAGTATGCGTTTACTTTCTTTAAGACAAAACACTTTTGATACTAACAACATTGCTTTGTCTTACATAAAACAGAGGTGTGTGTTCCCCTTCATAATGTTTGATGCTCCTGAAAGTGATACTGTAAACCTTTGTCGGAAAACATGCACATTCAAATTGAGTTTAATGCTTCATAGAACAATTTAACTTATATATAAGTAAGACATATTTCATTAACTTCAACTACCTTTACATTTTAATTGCCTTTGGCTTGAATTTGAGGACGTGTTTCTACACTACCAGTGTCCCACACAAGAGTAGGGAAGTGTGTGTGTATGTGTTTGTGTGTGTTTGCGTGCCTGCGCGCGTGTGTATATATTTATATGTATGCGTGTGTGTGTGTGCGTGTGCGTGTGCGTGTGTGTGTGTGTGTGTGTGTGTGTGTGTGCGTGCGCGTCTGTTATTTTGCTGCGATATCTTGAATCATATAGAAAACAGACGATAGAACGTATAGATACACTCTGATCTCGGTGGCAATATAATTTGCAGAAACAAAACACTGCTAGATTTGATTTGTTTTGTTTTTTGTGAAAATATTGCTTCATGATGCAAATAAAGTCCTCCGGGGAAAGCTATTGCCGACAACAAAATACATTTTAACAAACCAAAAAATTGTATAACGTATCACTGATTTGTTATTACATCCGAAGGAGAAGAACAAATGCTTATGGCAACGGTCTACTTTAAAAAAATTTAAGAGTGATTATATAATTATCATCTACTGTTAAAAATAAAATGATGTGAATAAAAAAAATGTCTGTATCATATAACATTTACGTATATATATTTTTCCTGAAAATATTAATAAACTAACATTTTCTGTTTAAATGTTAAATTTCAGGTTCTCATCCTTTGAGCGCATTAAATTTAAAGACTCCTCCTTGTCCATGTAGGGAAAATAGGAACATTCGTGCTTAATTAAATTAATAAAATCCGTTTTGGTTTGTTACGAAGAACATTTCGTTAATAAAACTCATTTTGAATGTTAGTTTAGACATGTTTCTTTTTATCTCGATGGTGAAACTTATATTAATCACTGTCGAAACACTTGTTTGAACTAACCAGTACTGGTTTCATATGAGCAATCATTGTCGTAAATACTGAAAACAGAAATTATGTCTAGGCATGTCAGACTGACAACATGTCGACAAAAAATTATCACTGCTTCGTTGTATAATTCAACTTAAACTACTTTATTTTACTGAGATGTCTTGCTGGGTAAACATTTTCCTTAAAATTATTCGATTTTACATACTAAATCATGAACAAACATATAATAAGCAAAAACCAACAATATTTTGTATTTTCGTAATTTAACATCGCCACCAGAAATCCAAAAATCAGGTATATAATTAGCTGCTTTGACAATTTGGCGTATCGTATTGTTCCGTCTGGTCGGATGAAATATGAACAGTATAAGAGAATCCTCTAATGGTACATTTATTTCCTGGAATTCACGTCTGTTTTATAACGAAAAGGAAATATTTTATAAGACCTGACCCCTGGACAAATAAATTGAGTATTTAAGAGGAAATAATTGAATATATATTATGGGTCAAATCTAAAATATCAAAAATATAAAACCCGAAAATATATTATCCAAGAACTCAACAATGTTAGTGTTCAGCTTGCGATCTGGAACAGACCGGAATATCTAGCTGAATGTTGATTGTTTACAGCGGTATTAGGTCTCTGCAAAATTACAGAAGCAGGTACTATAGAGCAAACTATTCCAATCTGTATCGCAGCCAGTCTTTGACTCTTTTACTTGTATAGTAAATGTAATTTATATTTCGGAAAGAAACAATGAGATATAGAGGATATTCAAGTTTTTTCTATAAATACATGATTTATTTTCATTGAGTGGTATGAAAATAAATATTTCATGAGTGGCGGTAGCCACGAGTGAAATATGGTACTTTTCATGCCACAAGATGAAAATAAATCATGTATTTATAGAAAAAACTTGAATTTTCTGTTTATTATATACATTTTTCTCTTTTTTGCGATAAAATTTGAAAGACTTTGCCTTAAATTTTATGTACTGGCAGAATTGAAAAGAAAGTAGTCCGGCAAGACACCAGTGAAAATACGGAAAATATGTTTCACTGCAGTGAAAAATAAATTTTTACAGTGAAAATACGGAAAATCAAAATACGCATTTTATTTCATCAATATTTCTCAATATTTCATTTATAAGTATATAATAAAATAATTTATTTCGCAATTTTTCTTAATTATATACTTTAAGTAGTATATTAAATAGAGGATATTCAAGTTTTTTCTATAAATACATGATTTATTTTCATCGAGTGGTGTGAAAATAAATATTTCATGAGTGGCGGTAGCCACGAGTGAAATATGGTAATTTTCATGCCACAAGATGAAAATAAATTGTGTATTTATAGAAAAAACTTGAATTTTCTGTTTATTATATACATTTTTCTCTTTTTTGACATTTAAATTTGAAAGACTTTCCATTAAATTTTGTGTACTGGCAGAATTTAAAAGAAAGTAGTCCGGCAAGACACCAGTGAAAATACGGAAAATATGTTTCACTGCAGTGAAAAATAAATTTTTACAGTGAAAATACGGAAAATCAAAATACGCATTTTATTTCATCAATATTTCTCAATATTTCATTTATAAGTATATAATAAAATAATTTATTTCGCAATTTTTCTTAATTATATACTTTAAGTAGTATATTAAATAGAGGATATTCAAGTTTTTTCTATAAATACATGATTTATTTTCATCGAGTGGTGTGAAAATAAATATTTCATGAGTGGCGGTAGCCACGAGTGAAATATGGTAATTTTCATGCCACAAGATGAAAATAAATTGTGTATTTATAGAAAAAACTTGAATTTTCTGTTTATTATATACATTTTTCTCTTTTTTGACATTAAAATTTGAAAGACTTTCCCTTAAATTTTGTGTACTGGCAGAATTTAAAAGAAAGTAGTCCGGCAAGACACCAGTGAAAATACGGAAAATATGTTTCACTGCAGTGAAAAATAAATTTTTACAGTGAAAATACAGAAAATGAAAATATGCATTTTATTTCATCAATATTTCTCAATATTTCATTTATAAGTATATAATAATTTGCAATATCAAACATTTTGGCAAAATGGCGTAATACAAAGCATGCATTTCATTCATAAAAAACACAAACACTAGAAATCCTTGTCTTAAATGCAAAAATATTTATGTTTGACAATTTTCAATTATTAAGAGTATATATGTATTCTGGATTGTATTATCGAAATATATTTCGAAGAGTGTACACTGTGTGGTGTAATACCATGAATGGTGTACTACTGTTTATTCCTTCCGCATTACATTACGTCATTCGCTCTCCTTTATTACAGCATGAGATCATGACAATACATTTTCATGTTTATAAATAATTTTGTAAATAATGTCAATAAGATAACATTTTAATATGATGGACGCAATTATTTTTGCCTTTCCGGTAATCATGCTCTTTAAACAGAAGACAGAGAATGTATATCTGACGAAAATAGAGGATATTGAATGAGTGTAAGTTCAATACTGAATTTATTGCACGAGTTGAATAAAATCATATTATGCGAGCCTCTGGCGAGCATTATATTATTTTATTCAACGAGTGCAATAAATTCAGTAATGAACTTACAGGAATTTAATATTCTATTTATCACATACCCAAAATAAAGACCGTTTAAAGTGAAATAAGAGTCATTTTTCATTGACGCGCCTATAGTATAACGCTAACATTTAGCTCGCCTGTATAACGCTAATGACGTCACGTCAAAATATATGCACGGCCGTGCAATACCATATTTACGGAGTCGCAAAATCGGCACGGGTGTGTGATAAACTGAGTTATTTCATGGTTAATTATTTTCATCCTCACTTTACTGTGAAACTATACTTTAATTAGTTCACTGTTAAAAAAGGAAAAATAATACACATATTATTATTGCGATTTAAAAAGAAATTTAACTTGGATAGTTGACAAAATAGACAAATATAATTTTCGGAATTATTTGTGGCCGATGAGCCTGGAATTCGTTTTAATTTTCCCCGCGTATAACGAACGTATAACTGAGTTTCGTAAAAGAACGGAAACAGTGCCAGATAATCTTTCTATTATTATTTCTATCAAGACATTGTGTTTAACATCATTAGTCAATAAGTTATGAATGAAAACACTAATATGAAAAAGTTTGCTCTTTAAAAGCCGTTATCACAGGAAGAAAGTCACTCATTAGTAAATTGATAAGAAAACTGGATTTTCTTTAAAGATCTTAAAGATTTAAAACAAAATACGGTTCTAAAGAACAACCGAAGAAAAATAAATAAATATAGCAAATTTTAATGCAGTTTCAAAATATGGATGAAATACGAGAACATTAAACATGGCTCGGACATTTTTTGAATCCAAAAAGTTTCTTTGTATCGCATTTATATTTTAAATATAAATATTTGCATAGGAAAAGCTAAAACTTTTGAATGTACTGTTTAGATACCGATATTTTGTTGTCAACTATTGCCAATATTGATGTAAACAGATAATGAAAGGAATAGCGAATTCGAGCTGTACGTCAATTAAAGTGTATAAAACTGCATTATTGCTACATGCAGTTTAAAAATTTGTTTATATTTTGGAAAGGAGCCATTATGATTAGTCTTATATGGTTTTGACATAGGTTTTCTTACAAATTACCACAAACATTATGAACCATTGATAAATTGTGACTCATGTTTCTTCCTTATATTGAACGGTTGCGTTTTTTCTTGTATTTATTGCACCTCAAATATGATTATGGTGTAACATTCTGTTAAAACACTGGGGTTGGCTTGATCAAGATCCAGTCATAATTTGTACGCTCGTATCATTTACACCCATCTAAAATTATAACCGAGATTTTAAATTCGGAATATTTAAGTATTCTTATAGCACCAATACATTCTGTTAAGCGTACATACTTTCATAAAATCCAAAATTAAAAATGATAAATTATTCTTGTTTATATATCCTTGCAAATGAGTGTCATTTAACCGATGATTATCAGTAGTAAGAATCTTAAACATTACACAAATAGAACAGACGATATTCGAAAGCTTTTATTAATCTGGAAATGTGTTCATATCTCTGTTCAATTCTTAATAAAGTTTTCCTTATTATATATTTAAGGGACAAATAATTCAAACTGTTTATACCTTTAACGGTTTAGAGAAAAAAATATTAAAAAAAAATAATTAGAAATGTTGTTTCTTCGAAATCTTTCCTAAACAAAAAAATGACATTATGCGTTTCATCTAGAACAATTTCAACGGATTATCGAAAAAAGCTCATTGGACTTGTTATTTTGATAATTAAATCCCAGACCGTATCGGACAGATGTCTCATAATATTGATATCATTATCACATTTGTAATGAAAATAAACTCAGTGTTGATTATAGTTGCAAATCATGATTTGAATTTAACTCATAAAAATCTTTATTCAAATTTCGTGAAAGGATTTGTGAATTTGCATATTTGTGCAATGTTAACGCAATAAAGTCATGGTTACATGCGGAATCATTTTTTCAAAAGGTTTTAATAACTATATCAGATTAAAATTAAAGTGTTAATTTACCTTTGTGTTTTTTGTATGATGATCGACCAACAATTATCTTGCAAACATACATGACCCTAAACTTCACTGCAATGACCAGAATATTATTTTTTAACAGAAATCTGAACAATTTAGAAATAATTGATTTAAAGACTGCCTTTTTTTCATGGATATATTTTTTTTAACTTTCTATATCAACCAACACGAAAAAATATATAAAAGACTATTAATCATGCTTTAAAAACGATATTCTGCAAAGTGACTTCTTAAACAGCACATCGTACCATCTGAAGGATCTTGCAGTTGTATTATTTTCCCGTGATAAAATACCATTGAAATATTTATATATAATATTTACACATACATGTATGAACATATCAGATATTAAAGCTTTTGCTCACATATATTTTCTTTTAAAAGACAATTTGGTCACATTGATCCAATTGATATGTTCATAATTTTGATTCATTTACGCATGGATCTGTAATGATGTTGGTGATGACTCACATTTGATTGATATGTTAAAGTAACGTTTATTTCTTAATAAGTTGATTGTTATTTCCAATCTGGCATTAAATTGTTGATCCTTCACAAACAGTCTTATATTAAAAGTGCTTTAAGACGCGCCTTAATGCTGAAAGATATTTTAGTTTACATTTAGCACAAAGGTATTGAAGAGTTATTTCTAATTTCCGCTTTTCCTGCCATAATTTCTATAATCAAATCATTTTTTAAATATATATATCATGCAATGGACACAAGAAAAAAAAGAGCTTAATTCTGTATAATCATTTAATTATTTAATCCATTACATTTAACTACAATTCCGTTTTGCAATTTATCAATTATTATTTGATTGTATTGCCGAACAATGTATTTTTTGACCGCAGGAACTATTGCAATACTTCTATACTTGACATGTTTAAAGATGAATATTACAAATACCATTTTCCGAGTTTTATACAGCTTAGTCTTTAATGTTTCTAAGTTTAGCTGTAATGCCAAACTGCTTCAATACAACAAAAAATATTGTAGACAAGTTATCTTGCGGGTAACACATTATTGTTTCTTCAATAAATGATGGAAACTTAAAAATCTTACAATATGTGTCATTGCTGTAAGAATTTAAATCCTGCAATATTTGTATTTAGACTCCCATAATAAGTACATTGCTTAACTGTAACATTTTACAAATTATATTATATATTAATATTGTAAAGGAGATAGAGAGAGTTATTTTGCTGTGATATCTTTTGTGCGTGAATCATATGTAAACCAAAGATAGAATGTATACATAAAATTCCATTCCTATGAGCAATATAATCGGCGAAAACAAATAACAGCTACATCCAAGATTGTTTTGTCTAATTTCAGGATAAGAATAATGTCCTTTGGGGTTTTCATTGCCGACAAAAGACATGACGAGCAAACTTACAATTGTATAAAGTCTCCCTAATTTGTAATTACACTAAAATAAATAATTTGGGCGACTGTTTCTTTTTTTCAAATGTGCATGTTCATGTCATTACATATAATATACCATGTAGTATATTGTTGACATCACCAACAAGGTCAAACCAAATTACTTATTTGCTATTCATTTGCTAAACCATGTTCAACCATGTTTTTATTGTCATGGGGTAGCAGTCGGAACAATTAACTACATGTGTACTAAACAAAGACCATTGTCCTTTTATCTGCTTCATGAACTAAATGTATTTTATCTATATAAAACGCGTTCCCTAATTTTTTTTCAAGGAGTTTTAAATAACACCGACACTTGCGACTGTTTTTGCTTAATTTGTTGAAGAAGATCTCATGCGTCCATCAATGCATAAATATATGATTTTAAAAAGGCATGTACCTCTCATAGGATATGATGAAATTGTATGAGTGTAATAAGAGCTCTTGATCAAGCATTGATTTTGAATATACATGAGAAATCATACTGAACTACAACGTCAAACTATAATTCGTAAAACAAATACATGCATATAATATAACCAAATAACATGCTTAAAACATTTCCATATACTAGATTAAGTCGTTCAATAAGTAATTTTTTGAATAGTAGCTTCTTAGCTGCACATTTTTTTCAATTTTTTTTTTTAATTTTCTTTTCTTTTTTTGACTTTGTTTGATTTTTTTTTAGTTGATATTTCTGGTGTCACAAAAGGCAAAATTTATATTAGATATGTAAAAAAAAATCAAAAGTATTCTGTCAAAATTTTAATTTTTAAAAAAAAAAATTTTGAACGCTAAATACAACTACGGTATGATTTTAAAAATCTTTACAATTATTGCGGCTTCCTTTCAAAATGGGAAAAGTCATAAATTTTCATTTAAAAATTTGGATGTTTTTAAAATTTTGCTTTTAAATTTTTAACATTTTTAAATTATGTGTCTGGTTGTCAATAATTCCGAAAAATTGTGAAACAATCCAGTCTACGAAACTTAAATGTTACATGTAATATGCACACATTTCTAAAAGTCGCCAGATTGTTAATGTATTCTTGTGTGCTTACTTGTTACTCTAGGATGTACATAAATATCTGAGAAGTATAAAACTAAACAACAAATGAAGATTTTCAAGAATGTGGCATTCTTACATTCTTGAAATATTTAAATGTCTGACTTATAGTAAAAGAGCGGTTTTAGATTGACTATTGTCATATTTAAGTCGTTTTAGCTACTACATCAGTCTTTAACAACGATAAGATTGTCCTTCTTGATGTATATACCAGACATAAAATAAAAACCATTTTAATATTTGATGATATAATAATATTTTAAACCAAATACGCAATTATATTTCTCCTTATACGAATAATAAACCAGAATTAGGTTTGTCATAAATTTTGTCTGATCAAGATAATTTTATGTAAACCATTCTTCATTTTATGTCTGAATATCGATTTCGTTTTAATGCCACGACAACGTTTTTAACGTTCGTTAGGGTGAATGCATATAAACGAAGTGTTTGTTTGACTGTGTAAATAAATATGCGAATGGGATATCAAATTTTCTCATTCACTAAAAAGTTGTGACAGTAAAATGAGTTAATAAAGTTGATAATGTGTTAATAAATTTGATAATGAGTTAATAAAGTTGATAATGAGTTATTAAAAGTGAATGGCAAGGTTAATGGAGATTATGTGCAATAACTTGGCTAAACAATCAACAGTCAACAATCAACATTCAATGTCTAGCTAGACAATCAACATTCAGCTCAACATTCGATATATAATAATAATCAAACAATTCTCAAAGTGAATGTTGAGCTAGACAATCAACAATCAGCTAGACATTCGAAAATTTCTTATGTCGAGCTAGACAATCAACATTCAGCTCAACATTCGACCTGTAATAATAATCAAAGTATCCTTAAAGTGAATGTTGAGCTAGACAATCAACAATCAGCTAGACATTCGATAATTTCTTTATGTCGAGCTAGACAATCGACATTCAGCTCAACAATTCGATCTATAATAAAAAAATCAAAGAATTTTCAAAGTGAATGTTGAGCTTAGACAATCGACAATCAGCTAGACATTCAGAAATTTCTTATGTCGAGCTAGACAATCGACATTCAGCTCAACATTCGATCAATAATAATGATCGAGGTTTTCTTAAAGTGAATGTTGAGCTAGACAATCAACAATCAGCTAGACATTCGACAATTTCTTATGTCGAGCTAGACAATCGACATTCAGCTCAACATTCGACCTGTAATAATAATCAAAGTATCCTTAAAGTGAATATTGAGCTAGACAATCAACAATCAGCTAGACTTTCGATAATTTCTTATGCCGAGCTAGACAATCGACATTCAGCTCAACATTCGATCTATAATAAAAATCAAAGAATTTTCAAAGGGAATGTTGAGCTAGACAATCGAAAATCAGCTAGACATTCGATAATTTCTTATGTCGAGCTAGACAATCGACATTCAGCTCAACATTCGATCTATAATAATGATCGAGGTTTTCTTAAAGTGAATGTTGAGCTAGACAATCAACAATCAGCTAGACATTCGATAATTTCTTATGTCGAGCTAGACAATCGACATTCAGCTCAACATTCTATCTATAATAAAAATCAAAGAATTTTCAAAGTGAATGTTGAGCTAGACAATCGACAACCAGCTGAATGTTGATTGTCTAGCTCGACATAAGAAATTTTCAAATGTCTAGCTGATTGTTGATTGTCTAGCTCAACATTCACTTTGAGAATTGTTTGATTATTATTATAGATCGAATGTTGAGCTGAATGGTCGATTGTCAGTAGCTCGACATAAGAAATTTCTGAATGTCTAGTTATTGTCGATTGTCTAGCTCAACATTCACTTTGAAAATTCTTTTGATCTTTATTATAGATCGAATGTTGAGCTGAATTTCGATTGTCTAGCTCGGCATAAGAAATTTCGAATGTCTAGCTGATTGTTTTATTGTCTAGCTCAACATTCACTTTAAGGATACTTGATAATTATTACAGGGTCCGAATGTTGAGCCATGAATGTTGATTGTCTAGCTCGACATAAAAAAATTTTTTCAAATGTCTAGCTGATTGTTGATTGTCTAGCTAAACATTCATTTTAAGAATACTTTGATATTTTATTAAAAGTCGAATGTTGAGCCTGAATGTCGATTGTCTAGCTCGACATAAGAAATTATCGAATGTCTTAGCTGATTGTTGATTGTCTAGCTCAAAATTCACTTTAAGGATACTTTGATAATTATTACAGGTCGAATGTTGAGCTAATGTTGATTGTCTAAGCTCGACATAAGAAAATTTCTGAAATGTCTAAGCTGATTGTCGATTGCTCTAGCTTCAACATTCACTTTGAAAATTCTTTGATTTTTATTATAGATCGAATGTTGAGCTGAATGTCGATTGTCTAGCTCGACATAAGAAATTATCGAATGTCTAGCTGATTGTTGATTTTCTTGCTCAAACATTCCCACTTTAAGAAAACCTCGATCATTATTTGATTGATCCGAATGTTGAGCTGAATGTCGATTGTCTAGCTCGACATAAGAAATTTCTGAATGTCTAGCTGATTGTCGATTGTCTAGCTAAACATTCACTTTTAAAATTCTTTGATTTTTTTTATAGATCGAATGTTGAGCTGAATGTCGATTGTTTAGCTCGACATAAGAAATTATCGAATGTCTAGCTGATTGCAGAATGTCTAGCTCAACATTCACTTTAAGGATACTTTAATAATTATTACAGATCGAATGTTGAGCTGAATGTTGATTGTCTAGCTCGACATAAGAAATTTTCGAATGTCTAGCTGATTGTTGATTGTCTAGCTCAACATTCACTTTGAGAATTGTTTGATTATCATTATAGATCGAATGTTGAGCTGAATGTTGATTGTCTAGCTAGACATTGAATGTCGATTGTTGATTGTTGATTGTTTAGCCAAGTTATTGCACATATGGAGATTATATTTACAGTATCTTTTTCAGAAGTGCCTTTATTTGCGCATACTCTTCATGTCTTTTCAAAGAAAGCAATCATTGTAATAATATTAATTATAAGAGCATGAATAGGACAGGAACTTTATATTTATAATTATATTGTAATTTTGTTCTATTTTTACATTTAATTGAAGAATTTATAATCACCCTTAGGATATTTTGCCTGATTTTGGAATTTGTCCTTTTGTCTGTCTGTGATATTTCA
Organism: Ruditapes philippinarum; assembly: GCF_026571515.1. Classification (NCBI taxonomy): domain Eukaryota; kingdom Metazoa; phylum Mollusca; class Bivalvia; order Venerida; family Veneridae; genus Ruditapes; species Ruditapes philippinarum. The sequence goes on along the minus strand of NW_026857138.1, from coordinate 28,540 downwards.
GCTTTGTAACCTTCTGATTACCTTTCCTTTTAATTTAGTTTCGCATTATCTGAGCCGCTAATGCAACTTTTCATTGCACAAAAAAATGTCTCAAGGAGGGTTTATGATCAACGGCGAACGAACACATCTTTGTTTTAATGTTGAAGTCTGCTTTAGTCAATGATAGACTCCTACTTATTTTATTTTCCGTTTTACGTGTTTTGTAAGAAATCCTCTTCCTAAATTAAAGAAATCAATCCGATTGTGCAAGTCATGTTTAAATAATCAATTTGGCAAACATGGACCGCTTCATTTAAACAATTATTGATTTGCTTGTTAAGATGTATGCATTTTCCTATTTATTTGTCTGAAGGATTCACTGATACATTTTTGATAGTGTTTTAGTACGAGTAAGTAACAGCCCTTCCGTCTCTTTGACTTTAAGATTAATGTTAAAGTTTGAAATGAATTCAGTTTGATGAAACATTGAACCAAACTATTGATGAGATTTACTTTTTGAAATCACTCAAAGGGTTTGTCTGGACACAGAAGACATATTTATTTAATGCTGGAACAAACTTGTTTCTTTCGGGAAATGCAGCAAAATTGTGATCGCAGAATGTTGATAACGGAAAACAATTGCGTAGAGTATTTAAAAAATTAAAAAAAAATGGGTTATTTGATAACATATAAAATGGATGCAAAAACATTATTCTAAGCATGTCTGCTCTGACAATTTTGAAAAAAATAGAAAAAAAAAATGAATCTCTAAAAAGTCCCAAACGACAAATTAAAAATAGTGCAGGCAGCCTGTTCATGGACAGCACTGAAGTTACTGTTCAGGCTCCTTAGTACCGGCTTTAGGTGAATTCAACATTTAAGCATAAAAATGGTGAAATTTTAAAATTAGAAACATCCGCAGATGTGGAATATCATGGAAGCTTCTATGTGTCCCTATTATAACAACAACACACGTTAATGCAGAAATCAACAATACAAAACAACCGGACAATGTCGCAGCACTTTATAAAATGACAGTTTAAGATAAGATAAAATGTTATATATGGTAACCAGGAGAAAATTATGAAAATCAGGAATCGTAACCTAAAATCTCCAACATTTCATTCTAATAAATTCTATTAAATGCTTTACATTATTGATATTAGGGGATTATCATTTCGTGAAACCTTTAGTTTGTCTGCATAGCACTGGTTTTTATTCCATACAATAAATATCAAGTTTACTTCAACATTTGATAGTATATGATAAACAAGATCGACAAGGAAAGGCGGCATTCAATGAACGCAGCCCCCACCCGACCCAGCAACAAGCGTCAGCGGCAAGGAGCCCAGGAGGACCCCAAAGAAAAACAGGAGAGGGCACAAGGCAGAGTACGGGCAGGCAAACCACTACATCAGAATACATAATTAGTAACTTATAAGGAACTAAAACAAAACAAATAAATGAATTAATATAAGGCCCATAATGTCAAAAGGCACAGGGGAAGGGGACATGAGACACGGGGAAGGGGGGGGAATAAATAAAAACTAGGGACAAAGGGAAGATACTTGATAGAAGAAGAAGACTTGATAGAAGATTTATCGTTATATTTATTATATTTGTGCGATGTAAAAGTTATTTCCATTAAGACATTTCTTGAAGAAAAGAACCAGAATATCTGTATCAACAGTACATTTATTTCGAAAGAAGAAAGTTGTGCAGAAACGACAGAAGTTACATGGAGTAATTTCATCATGTTTAATCAGTCGTCTCTTAACCCTTAGGAAATAACTGCGGAGGTGGTTTGATACATGATTAAATTTTAGATGTTCTGTATAGTAGAAATCACTTTATCACAAAACTAAGACTATGTAATATCTTTGATTAAAATATACAAATCTCAAAATAGCATCATTATATTGACTGAATGTACTGATTAAACCAATAACACATGTTTAACGTTATTCATTATAAATCTTTGTCTAGTTTTCCATCATGTTACCAAATATATATTTCGTTTTTCTATCATGGGTATGAATTTTATCTTCATGATTTTAATAACATAGCATAATTTCATGGTAATATTAATGTCTTAGCAATACTGACGTGTTGCTTAGAATATGTTTATTCAAGAATACTATAAAAAGGTTGCTCATGTTCAATAGTTCAATTTTATTCAAGCAAGCTCGTAATTTAAATATTTAATCCATTGTTCTGTCATTGTTTCCATTTGAAATATATTTTTTTCTTTCCGGTCAATAGAAGGGTCAGTGCGAGCAGGAATACCAGCCTAATAAGAAACAAATTAAAACCTACCTGCAATACTTTTAAGTGATAGCAATTACAGATGAGAAAATGTTAATCTGAATATAAGAGCTTATAGTTTAAAAATAGATTGTTTCTTCTTCAAGTCGCTCTTCAGTAACTTATTACAATATGTAAAAAAAAAACAATTTAATGTTTTTAATCCCGTTAGTAATAATTTAAATTTACTCAAATAGTAAGATTTATAAATGTTTTCATTTGTAATAACTTCTAGCGTAAGATGAATAAGCAAGCTTTATTATATATTGTCTCTATGAATACAGATTTATGATCGATGACAAATATATAACTTCATATTTCCTTCTTTTTTATATACTCTACATTAATTTCTTCTAGCAACTTGAACGCGTGAGTGATTATTTCAATTAGCTCTTAATTCATATTGACAAGTCTATTTCCGATACTATTTAGAATCGTAACTGATGAATGGTATACTCTTGCGAAAAAAAAACGTATTATAATGTCCAGAAAGGAAAGCAGACATCGCCTTTGTGAAAATTACCATTTTACCTTCCAAATCGCATAGGACTATGCTTACAGATGAATCCCAGACTAGGGGAGCATTTTACAAACGTATTTACGTTATCGTGACTCGAGGTCGAACGTTTCCTTTTAGATATTATAACACTAATCAAGAAAGTGAGAAGGTCCATTCAACATCAACTAATGTTTCCGTTTCACTCATATACATGTATCATTCTGCCGGAACCTCCCGGTTCTATATGGCTTGAAACCTTAACACAAGTAAAGGTTATTAAAGGCTTCAAATTTTTATCAATTTTAATTAAGACAATATAAACGGGGTCAAAATATGCTCTGTCAAACAGAACAATTTACACAAAATTATACTGTAAGTTTGAATACAAAATTATACTGAAATTTTACTTGTAAAAGACGGTGAAATGTTTTATATATAAAATTGTCTCTCGAAAAAAATAGTCATTTTATCATTTATAGTTTTATTGTTGTTTGTTCGTTTGTAGCATACTGATTGCCATTAATACTAGGGCAAAAAACATACAGGAATAATTAATTCTTACAGTGCACATAATACATTTGGAACGCTCGTATTACTTGCACATGATGCGCTGCAAGATTAAAACGAACACTGTGTACAATAAAAAGCATAACAAAAAGAGATAAGATCGAATGCATATAATTGTAATATTTGCTTTTTACTCAAAATAAGTAAATTTGTAGCTTATCATTTATTCTCCAACAATAATGTATCAGCTTTATTACGAATTATTTGATGGAATATTAAATCCTGAAATAAAATCGAGAATTAAGGTAGCTTCACAATTTTATTGTTATTCAATACTTGTTTATTTTTACTTTTGTCGTAATCATTGATATATACTGATAACTAAAATATTTTAAGCTACATACATAAAGATGCTTCCTTTCTCGATTGCTACAATAGTAAATTACTTTAGTAAATTACTTTAGTAAATTACAAACTCAGTACAAAGTACATCGATAATGAGAAAGTGCTATAAGCAATGTTTCGGCTTATTTGTGCATTTTGTTACAGTTGTTCCGGTTTTAGGTTATTTGAACAATGGCTAAAGCTGCATGAATAATAAATTGTTTGTGTGTTCAGACTGTTTAGTGCATTTCATTTAAATCAATCACGCTGCAGGAAAATTGCTATCTTAGTTTGTTTTTGTATCGAAAGAATCACTTAAAGGAGAAATGCACAAATAAATTTGTATCCATTTTTGCATTTGTCTTTCACTACTGTTAAACATATTTAGAACTTCATTTACCAAACACTTTCCAGAAGCCATACATATGCTCTAAAATCACTTGGTAGTGTTTATTGAGATACGTATTTGAATACTATAATTAGCTTTTTGCTTTCATTGAGCAATAATGGAGCAAATTGTAAGTATTAACTTATCTTTTAGAGTGCATTAGCCGTAAAAGCAATTCATGTTTTTTGTGCATGAGTTAAGGCCCTGTCACATCAGACTGCGCTTTTAGTGGGTTTGCACAGCGTTGTTTAATTTAATAAAGCGCCGCGAGATCGGAAGAAAAATCTGATATGTTTGATGAAATTGAGACTTCTCGGCGTCCTCACGGCGATAATGGCGTTGCTACGGAGCTTCAACGGCGTTGCAATGCGTTCTTTCGGCGATTTAATTGGCGATTGTTTGCGTTCGATCTGCGCTTCTACTGCGTTCTTTAAGCTTCCACTGCGATTTCACAGCGGTCAGCTCTCGGGGCGCTCGCACTGCCCTGAAATTGTGCTTCATATACCAGCGATTACTCATTCTGAATAGTCGTGTACCTGTTGCACCTGCATGTAAGCAAGCAATATTCCAGCTTGCTGCCGTTCATCATACCTGGTTGAAAGGATATTTACTTACAAACACTTTCTATATATACAGTGAAAACCCTCTATTAAGACCATTAAAGGGACTTGACTAAAGTGGTCTTAATTGCAATTGGTCTTAATTGTGGATATGATTAATTGATTATCAGAGCACATATATTTCATGACCACTCTTTTTGAATTACATTTGTATTATGTAAAAACATGTTTATACAATTATATCATAACCTTCAAATATTACTATAAACTGATGTTATAATATTTAAACCTAAATTAACATAAGTCTGAAGATATTCAAAATATAGATTAAATTTTAATAGGTCTTGTTTCATGTACGTAATTCACCTATTAATTAAGAAATTAATTCTTCACAAAATAAATGTGCAGAAAGTAACATTAAACCAATCTGAAGTTTTTCTCGCCTTTATACAATTTTCCAATCACACATTGTTCATCAAGTGTAATGCTTAATTGAATTCAAGTAGATAAATGTTATCATAGTGGGGTTAGATAGATAAACCAATGAATTGGGACAGAAACTGGCGATCTTAAAAGTGGATAAGCGAGGTGGTATTAATTGTGGATCATGTTACCATTAACATAAAAGAACAGAAAATTCCGTTCTTTAAAAAAATGGTCTAAATAGAGGGTTATTCTTAATTCCGGGATGGTCTTAAGTAGGGATTCTACTGTACCGTATTCTGCAATTTCAGATGGACGCAGTAGAATCGCACGCAACAGGGGCGCCGCGGAATCGCCTTGAGTGCGCAAGGGTCGCCGTGACAGTGCCGTTAAGTCACAGTAAGAGCGTTTTAGAAAAATAAAGCTCCGTAAAAGCGCCGTACACACGCAGTAAAAGCGCGGAAGAGACGCTGTACAATCTCCGAACAAGCGCCGTGGCTACCACTGGGTTCATTCGGCGATTCTTCTGCGCTTTCGCGGCGCTCCTGGTTCGTCGTAGGAGATACTACTGAGTTGCTACGGCGTCCTTAGTAAGATCCCACTGCGCTCTTATCAAAACGCCGTGTGACGGCGTTTGTTTTGAGTATGCTCAAAATGCGCGCCGTCGGTCGGCGTTATATGCGATTCCACTGCGATGCTGAGGCGATGCTCCGGCTATGTTTGCGATTTTATTGCGCTCACCTCGGCGTTCTGAAATTTCTTTGGACGCCGTGAGAACGCCGTCCTAGTGTGACAGGGGTTTTAGATACGCCGCACAATCTCCGTACAAGCGCCGAGGATAACCACCGCGTCCATTCGGCGTTCCTTTAGCGCATTCACGGCGGTACTGTTGCGTTGTATGAGATGATACTGAATTGCTAGGGCGTCCTTACTGCGATCCCATTGCGCTTTTATCAGAACGCCGAGTGACGGCGTTTGTTTGGAGCATGCTCAAAATGCACGCCGTTGGTCGGCGTTCTATGGGATGCCACTACGATGCTATGGCGATGCTGCGGCGATGTTTGCGATCTTACTACGCCAATCTCGGCGTTCTGAATTTTCTTTGGACGCCGTCAGAATACCGCCCTTGTGTGACAGTTTAACATGCATAAATTATTTAGATATAAACATACTCAACAAAAATACTAGATTTGTTCTTATCTGTAACGTTTACCATTTAAATCATTGACGATTTTGATATATATTTCTACTATGCTTAAGTGTTTATAGTACTGACAAAGTTAAAAACAAGTTAATTTGCGTTGTTATCAAAAGTATCCAAGGTTACATTGTATTGAAAATTGCTATTAAGTACACAAATGTGCAAATTCAGCGACTCCTTTGACGGAAATTGGATTCAGATTTTTTTTAAGATTCTAATTCTGATTGTTGATATAATTTAACATTGAGTTTATTATTATGAGAGTTGTGACGATAATTTCAATATCATAAAACTGAATTTGATTTCTCCCCGTGAATGATCAAACCCACTGAGCTTTTGTTTGCATTATCTGTTATCTTTTCGCCACTGGTGAATAGAAAGTTATTTTTCTACAGTTCTCAATGAAAAATTACCCCATTATGTTAATGATTCATGACTACACGAATATGATTAACTAATTTTGATAATATGTTTCGTAATTATATATACGTGCATAAAAACTCTTTCGAGAAGCAATCGAATCAATAATTGTAAAAACGGGTCCTAAAAATGAAAACTCTCATACGCTAGGGCACATATATGAGAAACGAAAAACAACACGAAGGTACATGTCATTTATAATCTATGTATTTAGACAAATGCGTTTTATGGTTAAAGAAGAATAGTTGCATGTAACGTAAATTATATTCACTTTAAGATTAATATGTTCCGCATGCATGTTACATGTAAATCAAAATTGAACCAAAAGTACCTTGTATCATAGTTTGGGGACCTTTCTGTTGAAAATGTGTCAGAGTTAAATCGTATACATATACATGCACAGTGCGTTAACTGGAGTGCAGGTATTAGTTACCCGCACTCCAGAGCATGCTCATTGATTGGTTCATTTTAGCTTGGGCTTACATATTGTGACGGCAGAGAAAGGGAAAGAGACAGAAATATCATATTCTGATGTTCGTTCATTGGTTCCTTTTTGCCGGGGTTTCATATTGGTTTATACAGAATTTATTTTAGTTCGATTGTGTAGGAAGCTATTAGCTTATAAACACACTTTCGAATCCGTTCCTGGAACCAACCAGTACTGAGCAATGAGTGTAAACTTTCTTGCTCAAGGAAACAGCGACTTGCCCCTGTCAGGGTTTGAACCCATGCGGCTAACGATCATAAGATTACTAGTCCGAAGCGTTAACCACTCGGCCATGCCGCCACCTTTCATATTGTGACATCAGGGAACGTGTTTTTATGTTTGACTATGATACAAAAGAGAAAGAACATCAAAACACTCGGCAATCTGATTAATACTCGGGGGGTACGCCCCCTCGTACAAATCAGATAGCCTCGTGTTTCGATGCTCTTTCTATTACTTACAACATGTTAACTATCTTTACCTTGCAAGTTGAAAATGTGCTTGAGAACTTGTTTATCTTGTACCTTTTCAGCAAATGTTGATATCTACCAGTCACAAACATACAATAAGCTGCGTTTTATTATAAAATCAAAACACAAACCCATTTAAACGGTTATGATCTGTGAAATCTGACCCTGACCAGAAATCACAATGTGCAATTACGATATCATACACATGTGAATAGTGTTGTAGATCTGACAACAAAATGTTTCACTGATAAAATTCGTTTAGAAATCTTTTTTTTTATGCTCTAATCTTGATTAATCTAATCTAATGCTCTAATGTTCTATTTTGACTAATAAATTTGGATGAAAACGGATGTTAACCTTTTACTTTTCAACCAAATGATATGTTAAATACAAAAAGGAATCCAGATTGCAAACAGCTACTTTCCCTGACTGTCATAGTCACTATTGTGTTGCCCCTTCGTAGTGAACTTTGAAAAATTAAAATCTGAATGGAGAAAAAGTGGCTTTAGAAATTGGCCACGTGACCAGACTTTTACCGTTTAAAATGACTGCTATTTATGTAACAGTACAAATTTCTCACTTGCATAATCAGTTTGAAAAGCTTTTATTGGAAAATTAACATTACAAAAAGTGAGGGGTAATGAAATAAAATGTGGCTATCACAAATGTACATCGGCCAAGTATATTGACGACGGTTTGATCAACGTCCAGTGTTCAATGTTCAATTAAAAGATAACACTCCTATGGAGTTGTTGTCTAAATTCATGTTTCCATTGGTCGATGTTATGTTCAGTAATGTAGTGCCTAGAAAAATACTAAACGAGGGTGTGCCATGAAACCGGTACACAGGTTTATTATTTCTTCATTACACAAGTCATTAACTGTGAGTGATTTCTTGCGGATGATTGTGATTAAACACCCACTTGCAAGACTGGATAACAGGACTCTGAAATATTGTATTTTTGAAGGTAGTTGATATTTGGAAGGGTCAAAATAAAATTTAGTTAAATTTGTATGCTTGTCTTCATATTTGCTATACATTTTGAACCGCTCTCGAACAGCAAACTAACTAATGGGAGGAAGTAAACATGTAAATGTTTTACAAGTACAAAATGGAGTCGACGTATGACTGTTATTTTGTTGCAAAGAAGTCACACTACACGTATACCGATAGAGGCATGGGGCTCTTATTGGGTACGGTATAAACGGAATAGGATTAAGGCCGTTTTCGGGAGTTTTCATATAGACATATAGGCAAAACTCAAACTGTTAAATAGAATTTCTTTAAACTTGGCATGTTGTTAGAATATAAAAACAGAAACAAATTCAAGCGAAAAAAGTGGGGTCAACGTTCTCGTTTTTGAGTTATCTGCCCCTGAATCACACGTTTCTACTTATTTGAGGTCATTTCAAGGGCAGATAACTTATACATACTTAAATGAATTCTTGTTTTTACTTCTGGATTTTGTTTTTCTTTTTATTGCTGAGTACAATACATAATAACATGCAATTCCTTACATAGTGTCTGTTATTTTTTTTCAATGAAAATAAAGGTACTTTCAATTCTTAAAAATAGGCTATTTTTAAGAAAAAATGCACAGGTTAAAAGATGAAGTGGGAATAAAAACTACCTACTCTAAATGTGTTCTTGAAATTTTGCATATCAAATAAAACGAAGGCAAGCTTCACGAAAATAAGAAAATAAAATTGTACTGTTACCATTCATTGTAAATTATCTGCCCTTGAATTTAACAAAAAATCCAATTCAAGGGCAGATAACTCAAAAATGAGAACGGTGACCCAAATTTATTTCAATTAAAATGTTTCTGTTATCATATTCTAACAACATGCCAAGTTTAAAGAAATTCTATTGAACAGTTTTAATTTTTCCTATATGTCTATATGAAAACTCCCGAAAACGTCTTTAAGAGCGTGTCAACTTATTAAATTAGAGAAATTTATTTGCAATATTGTAAAATATAAACTATTTTTATATCATTGAAACTTGATCTGAGTTGATGTTATGATAATGTTTTTACGAAATACTCGAAATATATGGACCAAAACGATCCTCAAGCTCAGATAAGGAGACGTGTGTCTCCCTTGACATATGGTGTGTTTGCATGATCGCGTGATTAGCATCGATATAAATATGCTTGTCAAAAACAATCGGCTATTTTTGTCGTAGAATATTACAATGGAACAGAAGAAGAAAAAAAAAACAAAAACAAAAAACGATACAAATATACATGTTAATAAAATAAATTCTCTGAACCAATTAATATATTAGTCTCCATCTATCTTAATATATAATGTTTCATTTGATGACTGTATTTATATCAGTGGAATAATCTTAAAGAAAAAAAAGAATAAAACAAAAACGGTTCTAAGTACTTTACAAATATCAAACATATTTACTATACCTAGAAAAGTTACTGAATCCAGATATAAGTATCATAAAGATTAGAAAGTGACTTTACATGTAATGATATATATATTTTAATTATTTTGAAATCAATTTTGCGGCTAATGTAACTAGTATAACATGCACGCACGCACGCACGTACGTTCACAAAACGCATTGTTTCGTCCGTCGCGTTGAGTCACCAATACCGAGTTAATTTTTTCGGAGCACAAAAAAGAATACAAAGAAAAATGAATAAAAGCATTTAAATATAACACCGTTATATATGAGTAAAAGATCTTCTCAATAAAACCAAATTTAATTTGTTAAATCAAAAACATATATGATTTTATAACAAATTATGAAATTTCCGTATCAATTTTTGTCGGTCTTTATGTAAAATCTCTAGACCACGTTACTTTGTTACCATTTTCCTACTCTGGTGAACATGTATTATTCCCTTGTCACATGTAAATGTTTTCTTCCTTCAACGTTTATATTGATATGGTTAGACAGATAAGCTCTGGTGATCAAAAGTGGCAATTCATGTCTACGAGGTCTATGATTCTTTTATTAGATTTGTTGATACAATGTAACATTTTTCGAATCAAGAATAAATGACGAGGTTATACCAGACTATTTAACTGTGAAGTTGATAAGCATGTTAACTGTTATATTGAATAAAATGAACCATTCATTTATATTGAATTATAGGATTCACATAACTTTTTAATTATAATTATTAAGCCTTGAAACAATCATTTTATGAAACTGATTTTTAGCACAAATTGCATACTTTTTAATTGAAAAAAATGTAAAAATGTTTATTCTCTGTACAAAACAAGAATTTCGTAGTAAATTGTTTGGCACATTTGAAACATTTCTATGTCTGACTTGGATAATAAAAACAACAATGATTTTGTTTTTAAATTTGTTAACTAGGAACAAGTAAATTATTTTTTTAGGAATTAGCCTTCATCCAAATAAACTGGAAATAATACATTGGTTGGGGTTATATTTGATGGGCCCGCGCACATTAATATTCATTTTGCTGTGTTATATTATTTAGAAATTCAAATATCATTTATTTCTTTAATACCACATTAAAGAAAAAATTCAGTTTCCTAACAACAATTTAAATGTTGCTTCAGAAAAACGTCTAAATGTCTTGAATTCATTAAAGTATATCAAATATTTAATTGACGCGGGTTACTTTTTTACATTCTTCTTAAATTGGTAATTTACTGCCATCTTTTAAGTGGTTTAAAGGTGATTCGTTTTGTACATAGTATAGATGTTTATTAAAACCACTTTAACGATCTTAAATAAAAGCCTAACAGAATACGTTTGTCTCTTGAATAGTTCTAAAGCTGTCACTTCAAAGTGAACATCAATTTAACTTATTGGGAATATATCTACCATAAAATATTTACTGGTTAAGGACCATTACGGCACAGGAATGCATTTTCTTATTTGTTTGGGTCGTCAGATCAAACAAATAATGGTAGCGAAATTTCAGACTCTGATGCTGTTAATTGCAAATGCCGAAAGTAGTCCGCATTTTTAAAGCGGTTACTTCCCTTTATATGTACACTAACGCCGAAAAGTCAGGGGAGATCATTGCGTAAAGATGGTCAAATGACAGGCGCATTAATTTTCAAGCAAAATAGTTCCCGAATGGTCGTAAATTTCTAATATTGTTTTATTCTTTATAGATATGCATGCTTATAGTAAGCTCCATGATTATTTACATCTGTGTTAAACAACAGTTAGCGTCGTTACAAACCCTAATTTAGAATAATATAGTTTTCTTCAGGCCGTTAACATATAACTTCACCGTGGCCAAGGGGTTTACGCGCTCGCTTAGGAAGCGAGATGTCTGGAGTTCAAATCCCAGTTAAGACAACTCATTTTTTTTCTCAAATTGTTTAAGTCAAATAAACATTGAATTGAATATCAGTGTTGCAATTAGTCTTATAGCCAATTTAGTACAATGCATTGGTGGAACTATACAAAAACAAATTGGTTTATAATCTCACAACCTTCACCTTTCTGACATTCTGAGACTCAAACAAATTCAGCGCCTTCTGTGCTTTGATTATTACGGTGTCCTGTTAAAGTTTCTAAATAGTTTCTTATTGGCAATTTACCTGTTTTGCTTCTGTTGCCTTGTAGTAAGTAGTACAGATTAAGTGATTAAGTATTTTGCATGGAAGTCAAAATACTACTTTGTTTACATTTTGATTATTTTATTACAAAAACAAATCACATTCTACGCCACAATCTTCGTGTTATAAGCATCTTATACGAAAACCATTATTTTTAACGTTATGAAACTCATGTTGAGCAAAATTTATTCGTTTAAACATGTTACGCAACCTTTGTTTACATTTAACATTTCACATGTGTAGAAATACGTGTTCAGGAAGTTTTCAATTCTTAATTAAACAAACAGATGTGCTGTTTAATTCTATAACTTTTAATCATTTACATGATATCATTGGCCAGTTAATATACATTTTACACCGTCGTTATTAAATATATGTTTACAAGCTACTAAATCCGAACACATGTTGTTTCTTTAAATACTCTGATAAACTCTAAATGTTTAAGAAATTTGAAAAATTACAAACTTAAACGATTATACTTCAACGATCTCTAATTCATTTTCACTCTTATTGAAGACCATTTTACTGAGGAGCATATACAATGTAACATAACATAACATAACATAACATATAGTTTATTAGCATAATATGTGTTTACATACATACATAGCCATTTACAATGCAAGAAGTACAGACATGAAATTTTTAACAGAAGAACATGATCAAACAATTCAAAAAGGATAAGTATATTGATAACATGTACATTCAGTCAATTTTCAAAAGACAATACAAATTTTCAACTGTGACTAGATCAGTAAATAAAAAAATAACTATAAAAATTGCGTTTCTTTGATCATTATATAGTATGATAGTATAAAATACTAAAGAAATCGCCAGTGTATTTAAACATTGTTATTGGTATTTCGTAGTTGAAAGGCAGAATATATGAATTTAGCAACATTGGTAATACTTTTTGAGGATTCGCATGATAGAAGGGTTATGAACTTTTGGATTGATGGCCATCTACAATAATATGGTTTAAAATATTTGGTTCTTAGTTCACTATATTTCGGGCATACTAATAAAAAATGATACTCATTTTCAATCATGCGCATATTACATTCTTGGCAAATTCGAAGTCGTCGATCGACATTTGTGTATCTTCCAGTTTCGATAGCTAGTTGATGAGAAGACAATCTAAATTTAGATAATGCTATTTGATATTTTCTTTCATTTATACATTCTAGATATTTTTCAAAATTAAAAGTATGTTTAAATAGACAGTATGAAGATAATCTGTTAGAGTTGTTGATATTAGTGTACCAAGATTGTTTATAAATATCAAGGATTCTCTGTTTGATGAAATAATAAGGGATGACTATATTAGTTTGATTAATCCATATGTCAGCTAATCCTACTTCCTCTAGAATATGTTTTATCTGATAAGCCCAATTCATGTTGTTATATGTAATATTTTGATTTGCATCATTTGACAACATAAAATAAACCTTTCTTATTAATACACTGGTAGATGTCAATATTTTAATCCAGTATTTAATCATCAATAGTTTTCTATATATTTTCATAGGTACTCTTCCAACCTCACCATATAGCCCTTCTAGATTTGTAGATTTTTTAACACCAAGCACCTTACGTAAAAATTTACAATGTATCAACTCAATAGCTTTTGATTCGTGATTATCCCATATTGGTGCATTATAATTTAGGACTGATCCAACTAGGCTATCGAACAGATTACATTTATCTTTATTGGTTAATTCTATTTGGTTGAAAATAATGAACAAGTTGTGTAAAGCATATGATGCGTACTGTGCTATCCTGCTTTGCGTTCTGTACCAAGAACCATTTTTAAATAGGTGTGTTCCTAAATATTTGAAGGATTTAACAACCTCTAATTGTTGTTCACATAAAATAAAATTATGTTGTGTATGACGGCCCCTTTCGAAAATCATTATTTTTGTTTTGTCGGTGTTTATTTTTAGGCCCCAAGTATCACAATAAGCTTCTAGTTTGTTAAGTAAATCTTGAAGTGCATTTTGAGTGTTTGCAAAAAGTACCGAATCATCGGCAAATAGTAAAATGAACAGTTTTAGCTCGTCTAGAGTAAATATTCCTTCAATGTCTGTGTTTAAATTTTCGACGATATCATTTATAAAGTATAAAAACATTAGACTAGAACTTGGGTCTCCTTGTTTGACCCCAATATGAGATTCGAAGAAGTCTGAGTATTGGTTTTTATATCGAATACATTGTTTAACTACACTATACATAGATTGCATAGCTTTAACAATTTTTGAACTGACATTTTCAGAAATAAGTTTATGCCATAGAAACGTTCTATCTATTTTGTCGAAACATTTTTCATAATCTACAAAAGCTGTGTAAAGTTTTTTGCCACAACTGAATGATTTTGCGATGACTGAGTGTAATAAAAAGATACAATCCGTAGTTGTTCTACCCTTTTGGAAGCCAAATTGATGATCATTTAATTTTTCATTTAATTGCGACCATTTTGTGACTCTATTTAATAATACTTGCGAATATATTTTACCTAGTATATTTATAAGACATATACCCCTATATTTGTTTGGACATATGTACATATTCACTATTTACAAATGTTTTAACAAAGTACAGTATCAAATTTTAAATTCAACGATTATTTATATAAGATCTAGCAAGAGACACTATTCTCAAGTATCAAAATCAATAAAAGGTAATCAATTAAATGTAATATAAAACCTCCTTCTGTTCAGAGATAATTGTCACGGAAAAGCTTCAAGTCTATCAGAGAATGTATAAGACGATTTAACATTTACACTGATGGTAGACCTTTACGGTCATTATTTGTAACCAAACATATATCCTTATCCAGAAAAAAGGCTAGTTACGATCTGTTTCATGGGGAAATGGAAACAATATCAATGTGGATAAAACCGAATTGAAGAAATGTTGGTGAATTTAGTACAGTCAATACGACCTACGTGAAAATTGTAATCCAGTATCCTTTCCTTTTCATAGATGTTTAGTCCTAAGTGAGAAGTACAGCATAGTTATTTTTTTCGATTCATACGTGCATAATATTTAGGGATTTATTAGTGCATTTTTTGGCATGAGTTTGAGTTTTATTCTGTCACTATGAGTACAACTCTTTCAACTAATGACTCATTTTAGTGTCAGGTAACATATTTGTTTTATAAGCCACATACATTTGTATTTACATAATCTGCATCGTTTTAATATTTCAATATGTTGATTTCTTCAAACCATATCAAGTTAAAAACGTATTTCTCTTTTTTAAATTGCAAATTTTCTTGTACATTTATGTACAAAAATGTATACACCCATGATTTGTTTGTTTCGTTTGTCTTAAGCATATAACTGTACTAAAGACCACAGAGCACAGAGAAACAAACTTTGCATCTTTTAGTATGCATATTTGACATTTTCCTGACATTTTGGATAAAAAGATTACTTTTAAATCTCCTTAAGAACTTATTGGAAATTAAATAGTAAACGCCTAACAGGTCATAATTAGCATATAAAGTGTAACATCAAAGCTTTTGATATGATTTATTTGCAACTGACACGCGTGTATAATAGAACTAAATATTATTTAAAGCTGCCACCAGATGAGCAAAAATATTTCAAGAAGATCAAACTTAAGAAAAATGTATTAGGATTTTAAGAAAAGTAAAAACATTAAAGGTTAAAGTAATAATTTACGTGCTATATGTATTTAAAGACTGATTTTGCAGTATTTTTCACCAAACGTATTTCGAACGCGTGTCTAACGCTGTAAAGGGTATTTTTTGCATATTTTCTCCTCCATTTGGTAATAAATGTTAACTGTAGTTGCCGTTTTCAATGTGTAAATACTTTCTTTGTTTATCTCACACTATTTTACTTTTAGATACATTTTCAAAATTTTGATGAAAATAAGCATGAATCTGGAGGCATGTTGTTTTAAGGTCAAGTTTTGAATGTTGTTTTCCTTTTCATGCTTATTTTTAACAATAAATGTCAAACCATTAAACATGTACAAAGGAGATTCTTTTAATCTTTTTTCAATTGCTCATTTACTTAGAGACATTACTTTGTGTTTTGCTAACTTTTCAATTCAATTGCGCAATGGCCATCTCACTGTTGGCTTAATATTATTGATTTATTTCAGAACTCTTTAAGAAAACCATTCCATAAAACGGAACTGTGCGCACACTTTGAAATGTAATTAACAGTATGTTTTTTTTATAAAGAGAGATTTCTGTAGGGATGACATTCCAGAATAGACGTACTCGGACACATTTTCTTTCCTGAAACTAGCAATTTCTATTGAAATGACCCATTTGAAAATGTTCTTATGATTACAGTAAATGATAATTTGTTGAAGATCTACAATTCTATTACCATACTTAAAACAATGTTATTATAAACAAATATTATTTGCAACATGGATAATTTATCTAATCGAGTGCAGAAAATGAAACTTGGTTTAACGTCATTTAGTAGTATGGACAGATACAGTATATTAAGAAGCCAACATTGATTCTGAAATAAAAACTGTACAAATGTAAATTTTGATATCGTTCTCATGAATTTATACATTGCAAATAATTTATACCATGGGGCCTGTTGATTTTTGTGAATACTTTCATATTTTATTGATAAATAAACACATATCAAATATCTCTTTAACAAATTAATGACTAATTTTATGAGATTAGAATAAATATAACCAAAATAAAAATTCTTCATGCAATTTGCGCTCATGCCATTGAGTGGTGCTTCTCAATTACACATATTAAAGACGATTTCAGAATATAAAGTGATGTAAGGTCTTTTTGTAATAAGTAGAATGATGTGTAGAAATAAAAAGTGAGTGTTTAGAATATAAAAAATACGTGCACTACATCATTTTCAACACTCTGGTCAATGTCCGATATTAACGTTTGGTTACGCAAAATGATCAATATAATTAAGAAATAATATATCCCAAACAGTGATTTTATCGCTAAATAAAATCACTATTTGGAGTTTGGATGCGAGGAATTATATATCGAGAACGTTGCCCGAGTGATATCATGATGCGCATCCGAACGACAAACAGTGATTATATCAAGCGATAAAATCACCGATTTGGATATATTATTTCGATTCTAACACGAGATCAACAAATGAATGCTACCGTACCTGATATAAATCTACATTGCGCCTGCCTTGTTTCCGTACTTATTTTCAGCGCGTCACTTTTTTTGGTGGTTAAATCACGTGTATAATAATTACGTCATATGTCTAAATATAGAACAACAATAGGAAAAAATGCGGGTCGTGTTAGAATGTAAAATATATAATCAAGCTTAAGACAATGTTGTGATATATAAATGATGAAAAGACTCGTTATCCCTCTAAACTTTACTTACTTGTCTGGACATTCACATCAAGCAACATACACATGATTGTGCTAGACGGTTACATGACAATATCTAAATGAATATCTTATCTTTTTGAGAAGCGAATAACTTCTGTAATTGTTAGTCTAGAAATTCTTTATGATAACATAGTTTTCGGGCATTATCATATTTGACTTTTTATCAAATAAGAACATAACAGTTTAAAAAGTAAGACCAGAGTAAGTTGTTTCGTGTTATACCAAAGAAAGAAAGTATTTTGTAAGCAAAGACGTAAGCATGCCAACCAATGAAGAAATGTGTCTGAGTAAGCGAATTCTTGAGTGAATTTGTAAGAAGTGAGTGACTACGTCAGTGAATGTTTGTGTGAGTATATACGTTCGGGCCATTGAACCTTGTAGTCAGAAACACATCATCGTATGAACTTCAATTAATTATAGTATTAACATTAGAAAAATATATTTAGTTTGAATATCTATTTTTTTATTATTTCATAATAAATCTGAGTTTATTTATTTAAATCAGTGTACGTAATCAGTGAATCAGCAAACATTTATTTTAAAAATTAATGTTCAATATACCAACGTTTACTGCGTAACAAAATTAGTTTTCAATAATGAAGATATAGAAAAGATGATAAAGATGTAAAACAAACATAAAAGGGGAAATTAAACATTTTTATGACTTCATGAAAGCCGTGTACGATTTTAGCAAAGCGTTTTAATGATTTATTAAAGGACAAAAATAACTAAATTGACACTTTATCAAGGACATAACCAACAACATCCTTTCCTTTAAAGAAAAATAACATAACTTAATTTATATGACTGTAGCCTTGTCATGGATACAAATTTAAAGGTAATCTAACTCAGTTGTAACTGGGTCACAATCCAAATGTTTAGAAACAATTGAAACGGTCTGTAATTTCAAACATGCGTTTTGTCACCTATTAAGTAAAGAGGGAATCCCTTATCTGAAATATCTTTGATAACATATAAAAGCTGCAAGAAAATATGTTTATGAGTAGTACATATAAATAAATGTTAATATCAAATTGATTTTGTAATAATTTACCGTGTACAGGTATTTTCATTACTTTCGCCATACTTTCAAGTTACCTGTTTAAGTACAAAATAAGTAAACATCAATGTACCAGCAAACGGAGATAGGCTCAAATTCTGATACCTTGCAGTCTGTCATTTTTAAGACACTGTTCTATAGTTGATGTTGTTGAGAATCATCTTGCCCTCAGTTACCGATAAATCATCTTATGCTCTCTATTTAGGTAATATTGTTACATGCACTTAACCATCGTCGTTTTTGTGCCGAAAATAAAACCGCTAGTGATTACTTCTATTTATGTGAAATATTAAAACTAACACGAACATAGATGATTAAAATAGACAAAATTAGAAACGCATGCAGTGTTAATGTTTGCCATTGTATTTTATGATTACGTGTTCAGAGACAATTTTACCAATATAATATCACTCAAAAGTAGTTTTTAGAACACTTAACTAATATTTGAAATTTAAAAAAAGATAATTTTTATTTATCTAAGGTCTGTAACAGGTAAATTAAATGAGCCTCAACAGACAAATTTACTGAACAATGAAAAATAAAATTTTCGGTTCCAGCATAAAAACGAAAATAAATTTGAAATTATATGAAAACTTTCAAAAGCTTTTTCTATCTCACACACAAAATGTCAAAAATGGTCAAAGTCTATATGACAAACGACACACGCATATATCAGTTTCGTGTAAAAAAAACACTAAGCTTGGCTGAATCTGAATATTCTTCCAACCTAAATAAATGTTGCGATTACAAACAATCCAAGAGAAACCTTCTGATTGTTAGCAAGCAAATCCTGCAGAAAGATGAAAAAAGTATTTGTTAATATGGGAGATAACGTCATAACGTTATTACCGAGAGATTACTTTCCCTTGCACCATAACGATTTTAAATGACCTTGGTTGTTTATTGTGTAGTCTATTAATAGATAAATTATTGGAAAAACATGCTGACGTAAAATTATGCTAGAAAAATGTTTACTTCTGCGCTTATTTTGAAATGGGTAGAAAAGGTTCAGAATAGACCATTGATGTAAAAAATATTGCTGTTTGTATGTATAATGATGGAATGTCAATAGCGGAAATTTCGAGAACTCTACAGAAACCTCACCGTACCATTTCATCTGTTTTAAATAAATTCAAATCATCAGGATCAGTGGAAAATTTACAAAGATCAGGCCGACCTCGATTAGTGACAGACAGAGATTATCGCCATCTTGAAAGGACTGTGAAGTGCAATCGTCGGGCTTCATTAGCAGACATAACGAGTAAATTTAATGAGGGGAGAGCAAAGCCAGTTTGTAAGAGAACTGTTATAAATCATTTACATAGACATAGATTTTCTAAAAGAGTGAGTAAGAAAAGAGTTATTGTGTCAAAGGTGAATAGAGCAAAGCGCCTTTCTTGGTGTAGAGAGAAAAGAAGGTCTAAAGTAGTAGGTGAATGGGATCGTGTGATATTTTCTGATGAAAGTCAAGTTGTAATAGGCAGTGACAATAGGGTTTTGATATGGAGGAAGCGTGACGAAGGGTATAGACCTGATTTATTGACTCCGAAATCTTCCAATAACAAGAAGGTGATCAAAGTGATGATATGGGGGTGTGTCACTTGGCATGGTGTTGGTACTCTAGCGAAAGTCAGTGGTAACATTAATGCTCAAAAATACGAGGAAATTTTAGAAGAAAATCTTTGGCCGGTTATTGCTCGTCATTTTCCGATAACTCTTACACTTTTCAGGACGACAACGCACCGGTTCATCGTGAACGCAGTGTCAATCTTTATAAGACTAGAAACGGTATAAAATCCATGTTTTGGCCAGCACAATCACTTGATTTAAACATAATTAGAAATATATGGCTATATATTAAACGGAAACTTTCAAACAGTACAATTAACATAAACAGTGAGCAGATATTATTTGAAGAATTTTTTCGGGTCTAGCAAGAGAATACACCCCCTATGTTTAGAGCCAGTACAAGTCTATACCACGGAGAAGTATGCAGGCTATAAGATTCAAAAGGCATTTAACAAAGTATTAAGGTTAGTAAACCGAGTTTAAATACTTTTTCAGTTAATGTTAAAATCAAGTTTGAAGTTATGTATGTAAAAGACAGAAAATCCAATATGGCCGCCAAATCACGAATACTTTTTTCATCACTGTGCCGTCACCACAACACAGTCTAGACAAATCCTTTAGATACTATCTACAAAATCTTTGTAATTCTTGTTTCATGTGTCAAGAGTAATAAAACCGTCTATAAACGTACACATTTGTAGATATTTCTTTACAACGATTATCACATGTCTTCTAGATCTTTCTGTGTTTCTTTTATTTTGAACTTATAACGTAAAAATCAAAATAATCAACAAATAGATGAAAAGTCGTAACATGTGATTGGCATCTATGTTGTAAACATTTGTGAGTTATTCAAATATTCCAATTTGTATATTACATACATAAATTGTAAAAGAAATATGGAGATACAGTTTCATTCATATATTTTTAATCTTAACATAACATAACGTCATGCGACAGAATATTACAGTTTTCTAAAATATATTCTGTATAACAAATATCAAACAATCAAATATTACACAGATTGTATATGTTCAATGGAAATGAGAAAACAGAGAACAAAATGAAATGATCATCTTATCAATTGCACAGATATTGCAGTATCGGGTTTCCCCGTACATTTAACCAATGATGTTATATTTTCGATCCTTAAAGATCGTTCAGCACGACATTATTGTTTTTTTTAAATATTATATGGTATTTTAAGTTTCTAGTATTTGGCCTCTTTGAACTTGAGTGGTTCCAGTATTCCTACTTGAATACTGTATACTCAACTTTAGGATATGTTGCCTGCTTTTTAAATTTGTCTCTTGACGTCTTGTCTGTGATATGCAGGCTTCATAACATCAGATCCCCTGTCTAAATTCCATTTTATTTAGTTCCGCCCATTGTTTTCTCGTTTAGTTTAGGGCACACGCATTCTATTACTTGGGGACCATACGGCACTACTGTGTCACATTGAAGGTTCCACGATAACCGCCGTATGAACTCATCTGTGGATGTTTCTAAATTCAAAATTACACCGGTTTTGTGTTTAAATGTTGAATTCTGCTTAAGCTGGTGCTAGGGGCGTGGACGGTAGTTTGCACTTGACAGTACCGTCCATGAACAGGCTAAATCAAAGCGAGCCTGCAACATTTTACAATTTTGCCGTGTTGGACTTTCTTTAGGGATTCTGTTTTTCTCTATTTTATTTAATTTTATTTTATTTAAGAATAGAATAGAATACCTTTGTTGCACAAACATATTATACTCTACGTATGTACATTTTCCTTTTCGAATATAAAACAAGAAATGAAGGTGTTTTTCATTCATTCACAATAACAAACATCGCATAATACTCGTATGAACTTAATTTTGTGTATATTTGTTAATAAAAGTAATGCATGAATTCTATATAAAACTTATGTTCATGGAAAATACGGCGTACTTTGACATTGTACACGGTATAACTTCTTGTTTTTAATTTTTTAGACTGTATTGATAAAGAAGTAATTCAGACCAGATAATCCCTTCGGAGAGAATTCCTATACTTACCGTTCGATTAGTATGGAATGTGAAGAATATCTCATGACGGCACTTCTAGCTTTAACGTCAAACACTTACACAATCCTTTAATGAATGTAAAGTTAGTTCGAAGAAAATAAAAAGTCATGTAATCAACCCCCTATAATATCTTTTTAATGACATATGGTCATATGGTTGGTAGACTATTTAATCTAAACTTTGATGAAAATACATAAACTGTTAAATAACGAAACTGAATATTCGAAATGTCCAATGAACAGCAGTTAAGTCCCGAGCATGCATGCGTGTCAAAACCAAACGAATCAGGTCAGTACCAGACCTATAAATCCTGTTTTGGATCACATATATTTTTAAACAAGAAAACAGATGAAGTAATGTCTCAGAAAAATGTACATGTACGTATATAAATTGTATGTAATGCATCGTTGCAAGTAAACACAGACAAATTTTGCAATAGATTGTATTTACGGACATTATTTAAGTACTGCGACAAAAAAAGCGTTACGCTATACATTTGTCTGGAGCTTGTTTGATTTTATTTCTTAAAACGATAAATTTAGCCTGAAGTGTGAACACAGGATGTAAAAGTAAAACAGGAAGATATCGCACCGTCCTTCAAGTTTCAATTTATATAAGTTAATATACATGTACAATGATTTCATGGGTATGATACCGAGAGACAACAGTATTGACTGTTCCACAAACACCCATTAAATAACTGTTTTATTACCTAATGCTTTGCAATCAAACTAAGCTGAGAGACGTTCGTTTACCGGTAGGGGCGGAAGGCGTTTACTGAAATACCCGATGACGTGTGAAACAGTTAAAACATGTTGACCGGCCATAAGTTCATTTCATCAATGCTGCGCATGCACAGGATTGCAGCGGTTTAATTAAACAATCAAACTTGGTAAAGAAAAAAATCCAAAGAGTATTGAACTTTTTGTTCATTTGGTTTTCCCTCATGCCATTTTGTTATTTTTGTGAAGTGCAACACGAGTTGCAAATTGTTTTCAGAACGTCAAATGATGTAGCATATATAAAACTACAAATATGGAACATGAGGAAAAATGTATTCTTTGTTGCAAACACAATCTTTGACATTTTATATGCCCGAAAGAATATCGGGCATATTATGTTTTACCCCCTGGCGTCCGTCCGTCCGTCTGTCCGTCCGTTAGCATTTTGGTTTCCGGAGCATAACTTAATTCGGCCCACAATATTCAAACTTCATAGGATGATTTTCCATTTTGGGTAGAAGACCCCTATTTATTTTGGGGTCACAAGGTCAAAGGTCAAGGTCACTATTACCTTAAAACCTGAAAACAGTTTCTGGGGCATAACTTAAGTTTAATTTGGCCTACAATATTCAAACTTCATAGGATGACTGTCCATATTGGGTAGAAGACGCCTATTGATTTTGGGGTCATAAGGTGAAAGGTCAGGGTCACAATGATCTTTACACTGAAAATTGTGGTTTCTGGAGCATAACTTAAGTTTCATTTGGCCTACAGTGTTCAAACTTAATAGGATGATTGTCAATATTGAGTAGAAGACCCCTTTTAAGTTTTAGGTCAAAACGTCAAGGTCATTATTACCTTAAAATTGAAAACGGGTTTCGCTCAATAACTTAAGTAGTAATCAACCTACAGCTGTAAAATTTTATAGGATGAACAGCCATGTTCAATACATGACCCCTATTGATTTTAGGCTCTTAAGATCAAAGGTCAGGGTCACAATGACCTTTACACTGAAAAGTGTGCTTTCCAGAGCATTATACAAGTTACATTTGGCTTACAGTGTTCAAACTTCATAGGATCATTGCCTATATTGAATAAAATACCCATATCTATATTGGGGTCACAAGGTCAAAGGTCAATATCAAATGACCTTAATATTGTTAAAAGTTTTACAACTGTCAAACTTCATAGGATGATCACTTATATTGAGTACATTAATTATATGCCCTAAAAATTCGCTTATGTTATATCCCTGGCGTCATTCTGTCCATTTGTCGTAGTAAAATTATTTAATTCGCATGTCTTACAAATGCTTCATCCTTTCTAAAAAATCACTTTCGGGCATATAATGCTCCGCCTAGGGGTGCTCTTGTTTCCATTTTCCTAGACTGAAAACATAAAAAATCTCGCAGGCCATAGCTTCAGATGTAGAAATGGAATCCAGATACTGAAAAGTGTGTTGAAACATTTAAAAGATTGATTAATTGTCTGAAACTTTATATTTCTGTTAGAGGATATAAATTAAAAGGGTTGAAATAGTAAATTGTTTTGTGTAATTTGTTCACCGATTTTGCATTACATATTGACCCCGTTTATTAAAAACTTATATTCAATACAACTATGTTTACTGAGTTGTCAGAAAATGAAGATGTAGAACAGAATGATGAAGATATAAAACACAGATAATATGGGAAATTAAACATTCTTATGACTTACGATTTTGCAAAGCGTGTTAATGACTTATCAACATACATGCTATTGATCTAATTGTATCATACTTACAATAACCTCTGTCTATTTCTAATCTTACATAATCTTTGTAAAAAACAACTTAGTTCCAAAACATAAGGTTAGCAAGGACGTGCGGTATTCAATGAACGCATACCCTAACACAGAATCACCAGCAAGGAACCCAGCAGGACACCAAACAGGACAGGGCTTTCTGGCAAAACCTTGATCGCTGCTTAAAGTTCGTCATGGTTCCAAAAGCTAAAATTCTCATTTCTTTGAATTCTATCGTTTGCTAAGACACTGCCCTATAGTAGTTGTTTGCCAATACTGAGAATCATTTTGCCCTCCATTACAGAGAAATCATCTATTGTTCTCCATTAAGGTGACATTGTTATATGAATTCAACCTTTGTCGGTATTGTGCCAAATAACTAGTGATTATTTTATAACTATAAAAATGTCTGTGAGATATAAAACTATGTCATTGGAAAAAAGCGTTCTTTCAATAAGTTAGTCGTAAATCTTGCCTTACACGAATCGTAAATAGATTTTTAGATTTCATATTATATAGAAGCGAAAGAAATACATATTTCCGCCAGGAAATATCTATTTCAGTTGTTTTACTATTTTTACGGTTTGGTTAGTATGGATATATACTAATAGTACATTTCATGTTAGGAATGACGCAGACGTATGTTGGGAGAATATCATATAATACGATTGGTCATTCTAACGTGGTTTTCTACCTAGTGGCTGTGCGATAATCTTCCGTATTGTAGACTGTTAAGTAAAGTATATTTTTTATGTATTTCATGTATATGTAGTTGCAATAATTGCACAACAAAGCACTTTTTCTAACGGAATCATAAAAGTTAACATAATCAGAAGTGGTTCAGATAGCATTTCTAGATTGTACGACAAACGTTGAGAAGTGCCTTAAATTTATGTAAAGTAAGTTCGAAGAAAATGGACGCAATATAATCAACCCCTGTTTAATATTTTTTTAATAACACTTCTAACCCAAATCCTTAAACATCTATACAAATCATAGGGTTGGTCGCATATTTAATTGTGACTTTGTTGTAATACATGAGCTATTAAACAAAGTAGCTCAACATTAAAATGTCTTTTAAACAGCAATGTGTGTCAAGATCAAATTAATCTTGTCAGTTTCAGACCGATTTATCCTGTTTGGTATTTCTTAGAACATTCAGAGATTTTTCAAACGAGACTAATGATTATGTTAGGTCTTTACTTCTAGCGCCAGGAAATAAACATATACGTATGTAAGATGATTTCTAGTTTTCCTGTTCTAAGATGTATCACAATATATTGAAAAATAGAATTATTAAAGGTACAAAATGATACAAACTCGGTTTCATTGTTCGTTGACAACAGTGTGAAGAGCAAGCTTTTGTCTATGCAAGGTCACGCCGGACAATACCGGGTTTGAAATAGAGAATAATTAACATCCGCAAGTGATATTATGTTATAAAACACTATTCAAGAATAACCTACATGTATAACCCAACTAGATAAATATTGCATATTCAAATAAACGATTTTCACGGATCGGATATCATGCTGTATTTTAATTTAACGGATTTTATACTTTACTTTTGGTGTATCGTAAACTATAAAAAATAATAGTAGCACTTTTGATTTATCAAAAAATATAAAATATTAATTGTAATACTATAGGTTTACAAAAGTGAACGCATTATATTGCTTTTCTTCTTTCTATGTGATATCTTAAAATGTACATGATGCTTTTCATCCAAGGTTAATCAGGTTGAAAGTTTTTAGAATCTGACATAACAATAAACCACGAAAAAAATATACTTGGAAGTTGCTGGTACTTGTGAGTTACTTATATTAAATCACTTAGAACTTAACAACATTTTTTTTTAAACAATACTTCGTAAGAATATCCAAATGATTCAATTCATATCTACATGTTTTAGCACATTCTTCGATGATTTGGATATTAAACTATCAAAAATAAATGTATAGGTTAAGTTATTAAGTGTGAAGAGCTATTTCTCTATGTTAAGATATGTTTGAGTTATTATTCTAAACTGTTTTTGTCAGATAAAATACCTTGTCTTCAGAATTGCTAGTGAGGAAGATTTTATTCTGTCATAATATTGATCGAGAAATCTTCTGACTTTTCACTCATAATCTCTTTTCAGGAATTAATTTGTTATAGCAGAAAGCCATGATAACATGCGACACGATAATTAATACAAGATATTGTAGTGTATGTAAAAGTTTTATTTACATATTCAATGAAACAATATGGTATCAATCATTGTTTCTGTGAAATCATTCTGAGTCATATGATTTCGAGTCTTCAACTGCTTTCCGACCCTGAATGTTTTGAATCATGTATGATGATGTCATAATACTCAACATTATTTATCATATAAAATAAATAGTCGGCGTGTGATGAAGCAATGATTAAATAGTTGAATGGTGAAAAAGTTTTCATTTGCAATGATGTCGGACATTTAATTAATATTTCCAAATGTACATAAACTAATTTTATTTAGTCACATATAATAAATACCTTCAATTTCATATTTTTCGTATGTAGCGTAAACGCACTGAATATACTATATGTTACTATAACACACTCGACAGTTTTAAAGGTTGGAACGGAAGTAAAATTTAACCGAATGTTGTACGATTGTAAATAAAGTCGTGCAGTGTTCAATCTAGAATGAAATTCAAGGGGGCCCTTTGGGCCCATAAACTTATCAAGAGGGGGTCATTTGAGAAAATTGGGGGCCCATACTTAAAATGACCATCAAATTCAGTGTGTCAATACCACGTGACATTGACGTCATTTTCGGCATCATTTCCAAGACAAATGTTGCTCGATTCGGAAAAGAAAATAGCCTTAAATATTTTATTTCTGTACCAATTTCTTTGGGATATGCACCAGTCTACGGGGAAAAATATAAGCTTTCCATAGAATATTGGATCTTCGTCAGTTTATAAGCCGTTTTATCAAACACTTTGCATAACCTTGGAAGTTGCTTGTATTAGAGCGGGCTTCAGTTGCAAGCTATTTCGTTTTCTGGCGTTATCTGGTCTACGCCATGATTAAAAAGTCAAGTTTACATCAACCGGGAGTACGGAAGGCAAAACTCTACCTAAATATGTTCATATTTTTATTATGAATGACATAAATCTTACATTTTTCTTCAATTGTCAATTCTGGCACCAGTTCCAAGTCGAAAAAAAGGACTACAGTTTAAAGCAGATTTTAGAATCCGTTGCAAATGCAAAGCAACATGCCTTCCGTTCTCTTTCTATAATTATGTTAACCATGAAAAACATTTTATTTACTATACGTTTTACATAAACACAAATGAATATTGAAATGAGTTTTACTCGATGCGCTATATAAGTGATTTTAAAAGTCGTAAAATTGTTGTCTGTATTTGTAAAGAATTTGATTTGCTCTTTAATTATTGTTCTTTCACGGTAATGATTATGAAAAATCTATTTGTGTCATGTAGCAATACTAAACGTGGAATAGAAAACAGAAACCCTAAATATCGCCCAAAACGGCAAAATTGAAAATGTTTCAGGCTCTGATTGACTTAGCTAGGATCACTTCGATTTGTATGCAGTGAAAAGTGTTGATGCCGTCGCGTTGGTTGTGGTACGAATCGGCTTAGTGCGAAACATATTTAATTCCGACGTGATTATCTCCCTTTGACTTTTCTGCGGCATTTGTAACGATTGTAAAACGTTTTGGGGGAAAACGATCTTCGAAGAGTTTTTAAGTTCTAAATAGTGGCAAAGAGGTTTGTTATGCA